>NC_140649.1:23785076-24096076 GCF_978046115.1 Saccoglossus kowalevskii | reverse complement strand
AACATAAATAACTATCAAGAAATCACATCTTGACATTGACAAACCACTGATCATAGAAATACACCCAATTATAAATTGTACAACATTTATTAATAACTATACAACATATATGAATAACTGTAAAACATTTATGCATTAAGTTTGCTATGGGTACTCACGCATATGACAAATATTGAAGCTCTCGTCTTGTTCGTCAGAGCAATCTTTTCGTCCGTTACACCACTTTTTTATTCCAATGCACTCGCCATCACTTTCACAGGGTATGTATCCAAAGGGACAAGTTTCTTGAAAATAAAAGAAATATATTGCGTTACCTTACAATTTATTTCACTTGTGTGAACGTTTTATTTTGAAATTTGTTCATAGAAACACGTAATTTATTGCATTTTTTACGTGTATGATGTAACAAGTTTTAGAATATTCGTGTATTTTTTACAGGGTTCAGAGCATCAAAAAAGGTATTTGAGCATGTTATAAATAAACTAGGATGCATTCCATGCTGATGACGTAATTTAATCCACATAGAGTGATACCGAATGCTAAAATAAAGATAACTAATATATAGTATAATATTTTATTTCATGAGGAGATGAGGAGACCTGCAATATATATATTCACACAACTATATACTCTATTTGATACTATGCAGTAGAGATAGTATGTGGAAAAAATGAACTCTTTAATTGAATTTGAATCCAAGTGAGACAGGATGCATTTGGTTCCACTCACATCTGGTGGCTCTAACCGTGGCCAGAGGCTTTTGAGTCTGTAGAGGGAAGTGAAGTCCAAACCTGACCTGATCTGACTAAAGCTATCCCTGTAATCATGGTGTCGGTGATTGTTTGTGCTCTTAATTGCCTGGTAAGAACAGATGAGTATCGATGTATGTCACATCATACTTCGTGCTCTGACTTTATTTTAGTGTGTCAACAATGGTGTTGTGAATCTGCCTGATGAGCTTGTATTTAAAATTCTGATCGAAACACTAGGAAACCAACTGATTCAGGAATGATGACTTCATCGTCATCTTTTTTACAATCGTCGCGGAGAACCGTTCTGTCTGAATTGCTTGCAAACAGGCCTCTATATCTAACCTAACCTTATTTAGTTCTTTCCAATTAATGTATTTGCGAATCTGCAGTCTGTTCCAGATTTTCCGTCTGCTCATCCATCATATTCAGTTCCACCGCTCGTCCAACTTATCTGATTTTGCTGTGGTGAGTGGATGATGATTTAAATACTTACGATTCGTACACAACAACATATCTTCATCTTCTGCTTCACGACAATCTTTGTTTCCATCACACACGGAGGAGTTACTTATGCATTTACGGTTGTGACATAGAAATCCAGATATTTCATTGCAGCCTAGAAATAGAGAATTTAGAAATTTAGAAATTAGAATTAGTAATATTTAATATTCAAAACTAATATAAAAGTGTTTATATCAAAATTGGTATGTATACAACTTAATTCTTATTACATTAGAAGGTTTTCACAAAATCGCAAAAACTAGATAGTAATGATACAAGAATATTTTTCACAAATGTATTTTATCATTAATTTGCTTTAGATACCAAACACACTATATTGTTACGTAGTGCAACAATTAAATAAACGATGAATTGAACAACATGTCAACATACATAAATAAATTAGAATGCATATTGCCCACAAACTGCCTATCCACGCAAACTTATAATGTGAATCACCATGGCTACATACTAAAATAGATATTAAAAGCATAACGCCATGTATGCATCTAATAATATTCAATTTCACCCACACCATATTGACTAGCAAAAGCCACATTTGCATTGTCTATAAAATGGCACACCCAAATGTTTAGAAAAAACTTATAACTGTATACGTCTTGTAGAATGTCCCCTAAGTTCAATTGGATATCCTAATGTTATATTCATGGGTGCCTTCGAATTATAAATATATATAATTTGACATCTGATCAATTTTCTAGAAAAAAATATTAAAGACCTAGATGGTGATGTAGTTTGCAACTGACTCAAAGTTGTACATTGACAAATAATCTGAGGATACACTCTGAAGAATCAACAGTTATCAAAGGAAACGTACCAGATTTTAGGCATGTACATATTGGCATCATGAGAAATGTAAATAACGTATGTCAGTTAGAGGTACTATAAATGTACTTAACACAATTGCCAGATACTAGATCACACGTAACGATTGTATGTTTTTCTGATAATGAATATTAGTTTCCATCAAGGTTGTTACAAACAAATCTAACCGCCCATTTAATATAAGTCTATTGGTCTTAATTTTAATGACAAATTATGAAGAAATTATTATATATTATACTTATTAGATTTTTCGATGCTATATTATCTCTGATTTTATCGCTGTTAAATAAACAAAATGTTAAAGATATTAATCACAGTCTTCAATTCTCCCAACACGAAAATAGTTTTCGGGCATGATAATGTTTCGTATGCTGTCAATCATACAAATTTGCATCTCAAAGTAAACAAACCATCAGCTGATCGAATGTTCGAAATCATGATATATATTGGCGACTTGGTCAATACTTTTGATATAGACATGACAGAATTTATGATGAACAATGAAGACCGTATGAAGGTACGTTCACGTTTTTGCTTTCGTCAGAACTGATAAATCATGATCATATCGTGTGATCACATAATGCAGTGGGTAAAAATCACAATACTGCGAGTACTAAATAAAATGATTCCACAACATGAATTTATTTGTAACAAATTTATTTAATAACAAATGTAAATTCTTTTTCCGTCACAGAAAATGCTACCTTGGGTGAAGCGACAGCACAGGTCACTGACAGCGACGGCCTTCACGGACATGCAGATTTGTGCCAGTCACTGATGACGATGTAGCACATCAAACCCGTGCCAAACATCAATACAGCCATCCACACCTTCTGTTATGCAACCTCAACCACAAAGTAAGATCGCGTCCCAGTTGACATCAACCAATATAAGCCACCGTGCATCGACCTTCGGCGGAGTATTTAATGTACACGTACATTATAACATTGCCAACAATGATAGTTCAACAATTCCACCGAAAATACGTCGGATATATGTAATTCATCAGATGAGAACTAAATAACTTTCAATTGACGCAGCGTTGACTTCTACGTTTGACCTCATAGACCATGGAGTGACGGGGAAACCCCCGATAAATAATTGTAGTTCCTACAGCTTTTTGACGTATTTAATAATTTTTACTGCTTTAGTTTTTCGCCTTAAGTGTTAAGTTGAAAATAATGTAAGTTTTTTTAAATTTTAACTAGTTCTTTTTGATCGCTTGAAGTTTTGTCTCTTCAATGACTCTTCACTTTTACTCGTACGATCGAATCAATGCGCCGAGTGTTTCCGTTGTCGGCTGCCGGCGACGGTGGAAACATTTGGCTTTGAATTACAACAAAAAAGAATACATGTGATAAATAGAATCTCAAGTTCGTGACCGTGTAATATCGGATTTATTAAACTCGTCAAAGGCTCGGAACATATTAAAATTACTACACTCGTTTAGTAAATCCAATATTACACGGTCACTCATTAGATATCCTCTATATCCACTATAAAGCAGGATAACTATATAATGAGGTATAACAACTTATACATGTATGTGGCAACTGATAACTTAAATGTGGCAAATAACATAACATACTGGTCGCCACACGTTGGCTAAGGGACAACATCAAAAGTTCAATTTAGGATAAAAAGCTTAATTCCTTTAGTTTTTTCCCCAACCACCCCTATCCCCACTGAAACGTAATTGAAAAATATTAATCATGGCGTTTTACCAACTCACGCCCACAAACCCAGCCACCAAATTATCAGCCATTCAAGAGGAAATAATGAAGGGGAATATATGCATGCGCAAACTACTTTTCTGCGCATGTCCATGCCCTGAAATTGACCTCATTTGACGCGCATATTTACACTCCAAACCATTTTCTCGTCTTGGATGTTTTTTTTTTCATTTTCTGTTATTTTTGTCCATGATTGAATAAAAAAAACGAACTACAAATACTCCAAGATTGTTTTGACTTCATTAACAAATAAAATCGTTTTTGGTGGATGGAAACTTTTTGAGGTCAAAACCCCCCACCCCCAAACTAAAGCAAATAAGTTTTTTTTATCCGACATCGATCTTTTGACGTCGTCCCTAATGATTGTCATGACCAAGCGCTTTTATTTAATGTGTCATCGATCCAACTATGACCGGAAGAATCGTTCGAAGATTTCTAATTATGTTGCGACGGCCATGTGGTTGACCTGCAGTACGCACACGGCGGTTACCGAAACACGTTCACTTGGTTCGGTGACGATCTTACATTCCGTGACTCGAATATACGGCATTAAACACCTCTTGCAGTCACCCGTATTGGGTCTGGGTATAACTCCGTAAGACCTTTTTTCCACAAAGTGCAGGAAGCAAATGTACGTGTCTTGGGTGATTCAGCACTGATCCATCGATCACACTTTTCAGACTGCTTTTTGGGCTTAGGGAATCGTAAAAAACACACAATATAATATCTGTGCTGAATGCGAGAATCACTCTCTCACACATCTCCCATTGTAGTTTCAAGAATCACAGATATTGTTCCCTGGTTTACAATACGCAGGGCAATATGGTTTCCACCATATTGAACTGAAAGCTTGACCTGTGCCACGTGACTTGCCAAGGTGCGTGAATCGTGGTCACGCGTGATTTCGCAGGTTGTGAAACATGGCTTATTGCTTGTTATTTACACTACATATTTCCAAAAACCTATATAGTTATTGGTAACATCAATCTCTTCTGGCATGCGCCGTGAATTACAATAACCGACATTGATAACAACGGCAACAAATGAAACGAATACTCACGGTTTTTACATAAATCAAGATCTTCATCTTCTTCCTCATAGCAGTCATATTCCCCATCACAGACGAGGAGCTCATTAATACACTGGCCATTATTGCATTTGAACCCTTCACATGTACCTATAGAAAGGCATTGTTTAAATTAGTGTATGCTTTATTTAACATAAATGCTGCAATGTTATTGATAGAGCCTTTATTGAACACAAACACAAGACGAAATATCTGTATTGGCAATTGTAATTGAAGAATACAGACAAAATACAATAATGAAATGTAATGAGGCTGATTTGGCTTTGCAAAAACGAATATTTGTTGCCAGTACGAATGGCAAAGTACTGAATTATTTGACTCTGTTTGTGACTGCAAGCATAAAAAAACTGGGAATAACAGTGCACTTAACGTTTACTCCTCTTTCCTCATTCAAAACATGTTATTGTATAACTGATTGTAAATTTACTGACGCTAAGATGGCTACAAGATAACTATATGACTATGATGCTTGAGTATATGTTAAGTCTGTAATGGCGCATGACTACAGGGAAGATAAACTGGAAATCAATAGTTATCGAATTGAGGCAGGTCCAGTAAGACTGGATTGTAGACACTACTTGTAAAAAAGGATTGTACCCCAAACTGCAAGATAAATCCACTTGACCAGGCAGCTAAGATTGCGATTAAAATTATACAATAGGAATTCCTCGGCCATATTCAGGGCCAGCCCTGGAGAACTGATTGCTGATAAGGGAGCAGAACAAACCTTCAGCTTCGTACCCATAGAATGCTGTGACACTGAACTACGAAATGAACCAAGTGATTGGAGAAGGAGAAACCAAAAGAAGTGACAGTGAGAAACGCAAAGCAGAATTTGATGGAACATGCCACAAATAGGTCGAAAAGAACTGGCCAACTCTGATGGTAGCATTACTAATTTCCATCTGTAAAGTAGCTTAGTTGAAACCGATTAGTCACATCCTGGTAGTAAACCATACGCCATGAAAATATATTTTAGCTTAAAATTGTATGTTCTAAGTGACACGTACGTTACATTGACCAGTAATAGGACCTCAAATAAAGTAATGACATAACCGTTACAGTCATTGTGAGGAGGCGTGACCAATCCACAAGTCAGTTTCTTAACTAACAGTAATTGTTGGTTCAAAGAAAGCATCAAGACACTAAATCTTTGAACTTCACGTGTAAGATGACTTAAATCTAATACTGTGTACAATTCAGATATAAAATACTGAATATATACTATGTTAATCAAACTCCTAATGACATCATTTATGTACGTAAGGGTGTTATACAAAAGCTAATACATGGTACGTATCACTATTAAGCATTTGGGGACTTAACATTTTCATTTATTTTTTTAATAATTATGATAAATATTCAAACATAAAATGCATCGTTTGCTGGAGCTACTGTACGGGCTACCGCGAGCAAGAATGTTCCTTGCCATTCTGAGC
This sequence comes from Saccoglossus kowalevskii, assembly GCF_978046115.1. NCBI lineage: Eukaryota > Metazoa > Hemichordata > Enteropneusta > Harrimaniidae > Saccoglossus > Saccoglossus kowalevskii. The sequence continues at coordinate 24,089,718 of NC_140649.1, read as the reverse complement.
TCAATACCTTTTTCCTTGAGGTACCAAACATGCTTACTTAGTTCTGTCGCATTTCTAGAGACCTGATTACAAAATGAGGCCTTGTAGTTTCTGTACATTCTTTTAAATTCATTTACAATAAGTCCGACGTGAGCTTCGCTAGTTTTATTGTCTAATCGCGCAACTTGGCATCGCTTGGTATGACACGCCAGACTGCGGCAACACTTCCCGTCCTGTGGGCATGCCGTTTTCTTCTGGCAATGGCATAGCATGTTGGCTTTCGTTGTTGACTTCACAATGAATCTAAGAAATGTCATGTCGACAAAGATCAAAAGCCTTATGTAAAACCTGTACGTTTTTATTAATATGTTAATTTGCGAATTTTATAATGTATGCTCGTTGGTGCAGTGAAATATTAAACATAAAGCTCCTGATGAGTGAGGTACTTGTACCTTAAACAAAACAAAACAGTGATGTTCAGTTTCAATATTATTATAGTTGTGTATTAATTTCTTTATTACCATATCTATCCGCTCTACATATACTTTGCATTGAGCACTTTTGTTTCAGAACAATCGACTCGAAAGTGATAGGAGCTTCAAGGTGACAAGGTGTACGTACGATTTCTACAGAAATTAGGATCTTCATCGCTAAATCGTGTATAACCACAGTCCCATTGTCCATCACACAAACGATATTCACTTACACACCTACCGTCTCTACACATTACTCCAGAACACACACCTGCAAAAAATATCAAATTCAAAATAAGCTATGCTTGATATTAGTGTACACACCATAAATATATACAATAATAATACTTGAAAGTATTTTGATTTTGAGGCATTTTTGTGACTACCATTTTACATGTTTTGTATGTTGATATATGGATATTGAAATGAACAGTTCTAGGACATACCCTGTGAAGATATTAAAATACCATGTGATAGAGGTTTAACAAATTAACTTTGAGACACATCAACAAAAATCTATGAAATATAACACCTCTTGTTTGACTTCAGCTTATGAAAAGTCATCTCAAAGTTGTGTGATCCAACACGCTATTATCAATGTCCGAGTTTTAACGCCAAATTTTCTTAGAGATGGTATTTTGTATTTCATTGACACGTTAGATATATTCTATAAATTATTTCACCTATTTATGTGAGATTCAGCGATTAACATTTTGATCAATGTCATTAACCTTTGACCACTCGACTTGGTAAATGCTTCCATTGAGGGACTGGATGTTAAATACCAGGGCAACATTTTATTAAGACAGTCATAAAGAAATGACCATGTATCTTTGGTTCACTCACTGTAATTAAGGGAATGAACAGTATAGTAGTTTACAAATATCAATAGCCCTGAACCATCAATGAATATTTACTATTTCTATACATCACTGTTCGTATCAGTGTCATTATGTGTGAACCACATTTATTTAACTTGTTATGCATCTTACTAACGGCATCATAGCCAGTTCATAGGCAGAACAAAATGTCCTCCCTTATTTTGAAAAACCTACATATAGATCTACTTCATTTTATATAGTGTATTGTTTATGTATGTTGGTTGGTGAAACATAATATATTTATAGCTTACGATTTGAACACATATAAGGATCTTCGTCAGATCCATCTTTACAGTCATCTCTGCCATTGCATACAGCGTACTCTTGAATACATCGACTATTGTTGCACTTGAACTCGCGACACGGAACTATGGAGATAAAAAGAACAACAATGTATTCTTCACCATAGAATACAATTATACCAAACGTATTGCACTACGAAACTGCAAATACTATACCCTATAAACTACCGTATTTATAAATACTAATCAAATGTGAATACCTTTGAAAACAAGTAATACATTTTTTTTTAAATCACATCTTTATATGTAGGTACAAAACATAATTATATGAGGAAATTATTGGGCTTACTACAACTATTTATAAAGGAAATAGTTACTTGGAATATTATTGTAATGATATGTCGTTGCGGGCGTCACAATCAATTGTTACTACACAACATCAGCTACCAAAATTGTGAAATTTTCTGCAAAATGTTGGTATCTTCATGGTGAATCACCACTGTATATTGTCTATGAACATTAGTGTAACAACATATTGCTGTTTACTATGGGCGTTCATGTGGAGCAATTTCACACAAGAATTACTTCAATCTTATTCATCGTTTGCACGGGCCTCAGTGACGGTTACTATTCTAATGCAAATCGGCTAAATATGACAACAAATTGGTCTCCATTGTCAATATCACTTGCGGGCGATCTTGAGAAAAATCTAGCTCTACTGAAACTAGGAATATGACAATAACAGGGAGTTAGGAAAATCCAATCAACCATTGGAACCATACCCTTAAGCAGAAATGAAGTATATAATATCCTGACACTCTCTTTAAAACACGACATAAATGCTAATGTCGATGAATTAACAGGAGCAGTTAAGAGACCTTTAATAGAATTAACAGGAGTTATACACAAGGTATTCGGAAGAAGCGAATGGTGAACTAAAACGACAAATCTACACAGAAAGGCAAACAAGAGATAAACAAATAAGACAGATGGAACGTGATAACCTGATTTTCCTCGCAATCAACCACTACATGGTACGTCTCAAGACATGTTATGGATACAAACTATTCAATGACAGAGAACAAATAATGTGCAAGCGAATTTAATTATTTTATTCTGTTTAATCTAAAATGACAGGACTAGTATACATCGAAATACAGCAATAACATGAAAAACACTTCAACAATTCAACAGAGAACCAAAGAACAATAGAACAATAAGAGAGAACAATAATGTCACTACTACAATAAACATGCGCAGTGGGAAAATGAAATAAATGAACATAGCGTATGCAAATAACATGAATGCTTACAATACTTACAAAATACAACAATTATGTGCAAGCATATGGTGAACAAAAGGCTGGTAGGTCAAATGATACAGTCTGCCGGTGGATGCCGTAGGTAAATCCAAAGGTGCTGGCAACATGTCTACCATATGCCTAAAAGTTGTTATTTGGCAGAGGGCGGAGCGCGGGACAGCCATGATTGCAATGTCCAGCATGCATTTCCTGAATTGCATGGTTCTGGACCATGTGGTATGAACGATCAAACATGTTGCGTCATAACTAACGCTTACCGCAAGGGATGAATGTGCATGTCAAAAGCTGTACTCGATGGGGGGGGGGGCAGAATAGACGTGGGAATGAGAAAAATAATTGGTACGATAGAGAATGTACAGAAATTTATCACCAGACTACAAAAACACAGAAACAAATTCATTTTGAAAATTCAGGCAAAGCAGTCACTAGAGTTTGCAGCTGTCGATAAAGATTCAAACATTCTTGTCACTGCTGTTTGCGCCCACTTATTTTATCAAAAAACACATGGTTTGAGCATTTTTTTTCAATTCATTTAGTCGAAATATTTTCAACATTAATGACGTCATCGATTTATATGATGAGATGGAGTATTATTTTGACACAATGGATGCAGAAACAGGTGAATTGGAAGCTGTGTTTGGTGAGCTAAACGCTGAGATATCATACAACGAATAAATAAAAATTTATCTCAGAACCGGCCAAGAACCTGGTCTTGATGGCGTTTGTCCTAACATTCATTTACCAGCAGAATTTAATAATTTGTTTTTGAAACTATTCAATACGATACACCCATTACATAAAAGGATAGTGGGGAAGAAATCAATAATTACCTTGGTATATATTTATTGCCAACTATCCCAAAAACATTCATTTTCATTTGAATACTAGATTCAATAAGTTGGTTGATTAAATTCTCCAATTGTTAACGAGCAGGCTATGTTATTCGTCAAGGCTATTCCTCAATTTATTTATTTTGCAAACAATCATACAATTTATTTGTCAATCTCTGGGAAAATGTGTTGTGTAGCATTCACCTTTGCTATTTTTGTTGTTGTTCAGCTTAATACTTATAATAAGACGTTTTGAGGTTGCTCTGCCTACTTCTTTATGATGACTTCACTATGTATGGTGGTAGGTTCACAAAACTTTTAAACCAATTATTAGTCAACAAAATTAAGAAAAAAAAGTTATAATTTGTAGAAAAGGCGTAAAAACTGTATCAAGAAACTTGTTTTTGTTTTTGATATTATAGAACTGCATATCTTGTCAAATTAGTCAATCCGGATCATCCTGTGTAATGTATGTGATTAATTACTTGATGCGCTATATAACGAAATATGATCAGAAAAACCTATGATCCAAAACATCATTCAAAGACTGTACACTATGTTATGACGTCACGTGCTAGATCCATAATACTCTCTGATATCCTAGGAGCATTGTGGTGGGTGCATTTGAGGCCAGGTAAAGCCTACATAGATAAATATTTCATAAAGTCCACACAGATTTATTAACCAGATTAAATTCTAAGATAATTCAGCCAGTGAAGGGATTCTATATATAAAGTGTGCAAATGTGACGTCATTAATCTTAACGCATTAAAGCTGGTTATGCAGTTTACTATATATAAAAGATAATTCGAGCTCGAGCATTAAATTGTATATACATTGTTTTGTATTATACATTATATTGTATTCCATGATAAAAGTATAATATTTGTTTGTGTATTGCTGAATATATGATAACAATTAGTGGTCTATGAACGATATAAAATTCTGATATAAACAACTCACGGTGACCACATAGCTCGGCGTCTTCGTCATCGCCATCGGGACAGTGGTTAATTCCGTTGCAGGTATAACTCGTTTTGACACATTTCCCATTCTTACACTTGAACTCGGTACATATCGCTACAAAATTAACAAAGTAAGCTTCAGATTACTGTGGGCAACATGACGGACATCGAAATACCCATTGGTAAACATAAACAAGCGTCCATCTGAATGGTATTAATAAAACGATACCAGCCTTAAAAAGACTACATAAAGATAACATGTAGATGCAGATAAGCAATTAATGAGTTTTATCTAGTCTAAATATTTTCACGTAAACTGAGCTGTACCATCTTAAACTGCTCTGACTACAATTTTGGAAGCATGATCTCGTTTATAGTACTTCCTGCTTATCACATAAGGTTGTTCAGCTTAATAAAGGTACTTAATAAATGTACAAATGTCAACCCACCATTTGTTTGTTTACACTGTATAACCTATCGACAATGTTCAGTATATAATATCATACACCATAAACGTAGATCTGTAACTAGCTAGGTGTGACGTCACACTTTGGTGATATGATTTTCATAAATTCCAGATCAAGATATATGTCATGGGGGATTTTTCGTCGTGTCTCTATGTCACGTTGCTTGAGGTACAGGATCGGGAAAGTCACTTAGGCTTTACAGTAAAATAAATACACACAACGACATGCGTTTTAATAACTAGTCTTTAGCCACATCGAGAATGCCTCAAGATAAACCGCCTCGTCGGAGACTCTGCTCAGGACTAACCAGACACGTGTAGTTCTCCCTGTGACCAAGGACTTAGACTGTTTATTACGTATCAAAACTGAACCTTTTACAAGGAAGTACAAGAGAACTGGTGATGGTTGTGAACCATAACTGCCTCAGCACAAAGGCTGTTGTGTAATACCAGGGAATGTAAAAGGAAATGTATTGTAGTGTTACCTCTGTGTAATTTACAATATATCTGCATTAACCTCCACTATTAAGGACAATATTGGAAATAGTAGTTAGTTAGAATTACCAGACATTGTGGGATATAAAGAAGTGGGCTTTTAACCCATGAAACATACTCGCACATATCCATACATGTCTTATTGTGTGCGACAAAGCTGTCATGTACACAATCATAATAACTGGAAAGTGTTATTGCTGTAAATAATTATGAACAATAGAAACTGAAATTTAGAAAAGTATGAACAAAAAATAATAAAAGTCTGTGATTTTCTGTACAGTTTCAAGGAAATTATTAAACGAGCCATAACATTTATACAAAACACAGTGCTGAGATTCACTTCAAGTATATCAGAAATATAATCTTACAATTGCATAGAGTCGTAAAACGTACAGTTTGGTGACATAATTCAAATTTTGTATAGTTCAATATGCACACAACCACCCATATACTAGTACATTTTGACAATAAACCCCTCTTTCACACTGTGCAAATACAAACAATACATTAAACATCCCTGACAGTCACGGCGAATACTTCTATCAGTAGCCCATTTAAAAAGTTATTCAACTATCCAAGGCCAATCACTAATGTGCGGGGTCATTAATTAAATAACATTAATTTTATTAACACTTGCACATTCCCCGGAGGGATTGGCAATGGCTACAAATGTTTAATAATGAATAAAAGGTTAAAAAAATAAAATAAATAAAATAAATACATACAAAAAACTAAGCTAATACATTACTGTAACAGAGAAAGAAAATATTAAGACTAAATTATTATACAATAAAAAGATTGAAAAAATGCAAAACTTAACTGGGAAAAATAATTTTCAATGGGGTTGCTGTCTTATTTCAAAACACTTCTTTTGGTACCTTGCTACAGGGAGTGTGAGACCACTGTTGTTTAGCAAGACTATGAATTGTGTCTTTGGTGACAAATTTTGTTTTTTGCCATTTCAAATAAGACATTTCTATCGGGGGGGGGGGTATAACTTTTGCATGACATCATTAGGTGATACTCATCTTCTACTTGATTCTGATCACAAAGGATACATAATGTATTAGCAAGGGGTATTCCGTTGTGTCTGCCAGTCTCAGTTTTCAAGTTATGGTCACTGAGGCGGAATTATTTAAATTTTAGCGCATCTCAATATTTTGCAGGGTAACAAGGTAGGTATATTTTTATTGATTTGTCCTAATTGCCTTACAGTTAGAATTTCATTGTTGTCAACCAGGTTAGACTGGTTGATGTTATTCGAAAGGGAGTCTACCATTTACTATTAATGTCTTAATATTACTAATTTACTATTAAACTCGAAAACATCGTAATGTTATTATAAAATTAAAACCAACATCGATTTAGAATTACTGTGGCCAATGTCATTGAAATTTGCTCTTCCATAAAGCAGCAGTTTCCGCCTTCTAATAATCAAAACTAGCCTTGATACCCTGGAGAAGTATGTCCATTGTTTCGCAACAACGACTGTCCCAAGAGATTTTCGTCTTCTCAATTTCTCTAGATAGACATCTCAGGGTTGTTTTGTTCACTAGAAGGGAATGCCACATTTACTGCCCTTTCATAACCGTTCAATTTCCTTTCATTATTTAATCCAGATTCCATGCTATTTTATATTTAAAACCAACCTTTATTTCACAGTCACTCTAGTTTTCACTTTTCTGAAATTATCTTACTGATCAAAAGACTTTTCACTCCCATCATGCAATCTCCCATAGTACTTCCGCAGACACAGTGGCGACCGCCAACACATCTACAAATAACCTCGATCTCAGGAGCCGGGGAATAAAGACTGTAAGGCATAACCTTCAATCACACGAAGTACTTAACACGTCATAACCACGCGATTAATAACTTGCTAAATCGGAAACAAACACATACCAACTGTCAAATTTAGTTCCTCATCAATGATTTCAGTTCCGACGAAGGCGCCGCGTGAGTCTAAATAATGGCAGATTATGGGAAAGTGATGAATGATATGACACAGCCATCCACTAGAACCCAACTATCAAGTCGTATCAGTGACCCATCTTCTTAGACACAGAAATAAATCATGACATATATATGATACCGGACTATTTTACAAAGTAAAATTACATATTTAATACCGAACTATACCTCATTGTTCCATGCGTTCGCTCATTTAAAAAATGGGTTGGCTTGTGCTTAAAATTAAAAATAATTGTTTTGACTTGAAGTCTTATGAGTTCACAGTTCATATATCCCAGAGACTTGCGGTAAAGTGTCATGTTTTTAAAGTGTGACAGTTGAAAATCTATTTCATGCACTTAAATCGTGCATGCGAATATTACCGTGCATTTCAGGGTGGCTGTATTTCACAAGAGCGAATTGATTGAATTGATCTTGAATTATTTGGATTTTCCGCTTTCAAGTTTGGGTTGTCAAAGAGGACGTACCTAAATACACCTTGGCTATACATAATCTGCCGAAGTGTAATGCTAAGGCGATGGACGAATAAACACCTTTGCCGAAGCAGATGACAATTATAATAAAATTGTCACACAAACTGCCACTGCAGAATCTTAACAAGCACAACTTAATTGGACTCGGCTTTTATGACTCGAATTGTCGAACTTGACCTTAAGGTTCTTCGTTTAGTTTGTGGCTGGAGACTTGCTCGGAGATCACCGAGTTTATTTAGTAGAGAAAGTTTATGGCGTAAACACGCGGAAGACGTCAGCGTACGCTTGATCCGACACCCCTCCTCTCGGTTTAAATCACACCATAATACCGCCTTGATTCGTACTATTTCAGCTTCAAAGTCATAATATGTGAATAAATTTAAAATTAACATTGCGATAGATGATTCCGAGTCGATCACTAGGTTTTCTATTTCGTTATTTCACCATGATAATTAACAGAATGTCATATCATATGAGATGTAATTATACGTTCAATACACAACGACCATCTGGAATTTGGAACAAATAGTTCATTTTTTTTGACAAGAAATTGCAAATCTTTTTTTTTCAAACAATCACGCCATGTGATGTGTCAGATAAATATCTGGCTTATTATATTGTGACATAAATTGTAAATGAAAAGTATTTTTTTAGAAAACAGAGCCCTTGATGATGTGTTTCGAGATAACCAATCATTTCGTTGGATAAATTTTATTATTTGCAAGGTCATAATTTAGTTGTAGTATTTAAGTTGAGACATGTGTGAAAAACATTAGTAAGGAATGTGAGGTGACTTCTTCCTGTAATATCTCGTGATGATGATTTCTGTGTCCAGTCAGCTGTACCCTATACACAGGTACATATGCAGACGTGATGTGCAGTAATCCCTGCTAATCAACAGGAACCACTGACGCTCTCTGCACGAAATACTAACGTTGTACCGGTGCTACTAGTAGCAGCAGCAGATATCAGTGCAGTTGCCGATACTCCCTGGACACAGAGCACGTATTTAAATTGTAGTGAAACTGCTTCACAGTGTGTCAGATATGAAAATACGCAGCATTCTGCATGGCTGTGGAGTCTTCCTTGCAGCATCGATCAATTCCTAAGTTTCATTTGTTTACTGTATATCTCCATTCCTTGTTGGTTCCAGTAACTAGCACCCAGTCTATTTATTTATTTATTTATTTATTTATTTATTTATTTATTTATTTATTTATTTATTTATTTATTTATTTATTTATTTATTTATTTATTTATTTATTTATTTATTGATTTATTTATTTATTGATTTACTTATTGATTTACTTATTGATTTATTTATTTATTTATTTAAACCTTTGATATTATGTCTTTTTGATTTATTGTTTTGATTTCCATTCCAGTACTGCCTCAGTTGTGGTGATATATTTTCACCAAACGATCCCCACCCCGTGACAGCGGACGAGCTGAAGGGAGAAGACTTATAAGATAAGCACGCTACCGGAGGTGTCTATTATTAGACCTGTATTGAAGATAAGCTCCCAGTTCCTGAATACGGAGTAGCCCCACAAAGGCCCCAATATCGTTAGTTAGATATTATTTCATAAATCTCTTGAAAAATGAAAATGTTGTAATAATTATGTGAATTATTTTCATAAGTGTGCAATTTAGAATGTTTGGTGCAATTTAAATTCACTGGTTAGCTTATTCTCACTTTTTGTTGAAAATGGTTACTATGTCAATAATCTTGAGTAAAAGTTCATAATTAATAGCATTTAAAAATATATATTGTTATATTCAAAAGATTATTATCCCTATTTTTACTAGCTATTTCTTAAATATGTTACACTACGCGGCTATTTTGGTTGTTTTATGAGTAATCATGGTGATGCATTTCGGAAATAATTCATCAATGTAAATGAGTATTTACTCACTGTTGTTACACGCAGCTTCATCTTCGTCCTCTCCATTGGGACAATGGGAATAACCATCACATAATTCAAATTGATCAATGCACCTGTGGTTGCTACACTTAAAATAAGGACATGTATCTGAAAAATAAAATGCCATTGCAAAGTCTACTTTTAATTAACCAATATTAATAGTAATAAGACATTTGTATTGTATATAGATGTTGATGTAATTATTTATGAAAAGTTGTGACAATTATGATAACTATTGAATTGATCTACCAGGCATTCCATTTTAGGAGTAGATCCTATTGAAAATTTTACAGGTTGAAGAACACAAAACACATCATTACTAACATCATTAACAAAAACAATCCACAAGAACACAAATTGTAATTGATGAATTATATATTATACAAATAGCCAATCAGCAAGAGAACGATTTATCGAACATACAATTATACCATTTCAATAGTTTGGACGATAAGTGTCTTTTTTTAAAAAGTCTTCACATTCACTACATGCCTGAGAATAGTGAATGAATTAGTAATGTTATACTCCCGTATGCCTGAATAGTGAGTATAGTTTGCTATGATTATAAAACAATTGATAAAATATATGTTGTTGACGCAATGCCTTCCATCTTCATCAACATCTTCAACTATTATAATGTTATGTAAACATAAAAAAGACAATCACGTGTACGTGTGTCTTCTGTGGCCATCACAGGTTTTTACAAACCCTATGCCATTTTTCGAAACTATGTAAATACCATTTTAAATCCAAATAACTTTGCTCGACATTTGTGCTTTTTGTGGTGCACTGACATATATGTAATACTTTTAGTGATGTGATCATGTTGAGTAATGTATTGGTTTCTTGTAGTTGTTGTGTGTTCATGAACTCGAATGTTCTCTTTGCGACTTCTGTTCAGTGATTCAAGATCGATGTGATATTTCCACTATACAAACTTGAAAGAATATGGGACAATCATTCACTCACGAATTTCGCACATCTCGGTATCTTCGTCCTCTCCCCACGGACACTCGTAATATCCGTTGCAAACATGTTTTTCGCCAATGCACATGTAGTTCAAACACGTAAAGTCGGGACATGTATCTGCCAAATAATTTAAGTATTTTATATATATAAATATATTGACATAAAAATGTACTGTGCTAGGTGTTCATACGTGAAAAGTAATATTTGACCAATCAATTCAATGGTGGTATATATCTGCATATATTTCGTTGAATATGACAGTCAATAAATCAGTGAACGATTGCACACAGTTACTCGATAAAATCCTAATCCAATTAATTGCAAGAACCATTGTATTAGTAATTAGTCGCGCATTTACTTCCATTCGGAATTCACTTATTTACTGTCATGTTTTGGTCGTTTTATGAGTAAACACGGTGATCCAATTAACAATGTTTATTTATAATTTAAGAAAGGTGGATTGTTATTTTTTTTAATAATTCTATAGACTTGTATGTATATTAAGCTCAACTATTTTGTATTGTTTAATCTATCGATTTGCTTGTACTTGCTTGTCCGCATTTGATGAAAATGCAATCACGGTGAAAAAATCGTGTGAAGAGGTATTACTTAGGCGAATTGAAAGTAAACAAATTACGAAGGGGTTGTGAACCTGTCGATAATTATGTGATAGCATTAAATTGCCCACACCCTGGATTACTGACCGCGTGACTGAAGATTATAGTGCCTGTCTTTGAATTATTAAACTGCAAAATGATTCTTTCGTTTTGCCAGACGACTTGGTTCAAGTTGACCAAGGTCAAATGAAGTTAATAATATGTTACCGTCACATTGTCCGGACACGTTTACACTTTAGCAAAAAAGGTTATGAAAAATTTTTGTATCAAGCTCGAGTTGCCCACTCCTGTGACGTAAAATTGATTGTTTTTATTTTGTGTGCTTCTTTTCCAATCACACTTTACATTTATGGAAATCAGTTTACTCACATTCATAGCAGTTTTTGTCTTCTTTACCATCAGGACATATATAATAAGGATACAACTGACCGCATCGTATGGAACCACTGATACAAGTACCATCATTACACCTAAACTCACTTTCCAGACATTGTTCTACACAATTAAGGATAACCCATGACACTTTATAAATTATATATAGGTGCTCATATTATGTTTTTTATACAAACCGCGTGTAAACCCATCATTCACTAGTATTTTACTGACTTACTTTTGAAAATATTAACTATGTCCAACAATAGCATGGGTATGTTCAACACAACATATATATATATTAAATACTCGTTGTTAATACAAAATAACATTGTATGGGATATTTTCTGAACAACGCTGCACAATATACCTATTTAACATATATTATATATTATTTATAAAGTTTGATACATGAAGATATTAACAACAATTCAAAATTAATTAAATATTCAAATAAGCTCATCAATTAGGTTGAAAGTCAATATTGCATAGCACACATCTTATATTGACAGATCAAGTAAGTCTATACCAAGTTTGACCTCATTTGGACAATCAGTTCACAAAATATTAAGAAAATTTAAAATTGATTGAATATGCAAATGAGCTTGTTAATTAGGTTGAAACTCAATATTGCATAGCACATATCGTATTTTGACAGATCAAGTAAGTCTATACCAACTTTGGTCTCATTTGGACTATTAGTTCACAAGATATCAACAAAATTTCAAAATTAATTAAATTGAAACTCAAGATTGCATAGCATTTATCTTATATTGACAAATCAAGTCTCCACCAAGTTTAGTCTAATTTGGACTATTAGTTCACAGGATATTAACAAGAATTCAAATCAATAATTAAATAATAGTTGATTCCTTGAAAAAATAAATCAATGTGCATCTGTACCAGTGGCCACTCTGTCTGTGTACAAAGTCTCAGCAAAATCGGTTCAGGCATCTCGGCCATGTTTGATCATTTCAAAAAAGTAAAACGTGCATCTATATAGGTGGTCCCATTGTCTTTGTAACAAATCTCAACAAAATCGGTCAAGCCATCTCTGAGAAATGACGATGGCCACACAAGGACCGAATTTGACTGCATTTTGGCATTAAAATGGCCGGCAGTCGGCCATATTTGATCGAATCGGAAAATAAATGTTCGTACCAAGTTTCGAAAAAATCGGTCCTTCCATCTCCGAGAAATCACTCCTGACGGACTGACGAAGGCGAAACTACAAGCCCCCTCCCGGACTTTGTCCGGGTGGGAGGGGGTAAAAAATCAGACATGTAAAGTGAACCACCTTAATTCCGAGAACATAGCACGATTATATTCCGACTTATTGTGATTGATGATTTGGTTGTTAATAGTTTTGATTTGCTAATGATAACTTATGATATTGTGATGAAATATGCTGCGTAGGGCTCAGTGTTTAGCTAGATCGAAAAGCATATTATGCTGGTGTTGGTCTATTTATGTTGGATCAATGTTTTAGAATGTTTCAGCAATATTTATAGCACAAAAACATTGTTACGCCTACACAGTCTGTTTAAACACGATTTTTGTTGTCATTAACGAGTATAATACGTTTCTACAATGCAACACAATCAGAATGCTTTCAGCTTGTTTTCTGCATTCCTCTCAATAACGTTTTAACGCTCCCAAAATAAGACATTGTCTATCTTATATGGGTTGAACACTACAGAATGATACCTGAGCCAAATAAATATGGCAGCGCTAATATCAAACTAAATTGTATGGTACACATGAATATTATATCGTGTCCAGATTTGTACTTACGCAGCGGATATTTGCAATCCTCATTATCAGGTTCATCACTGTAATCATAACAGTCACGAATTCCATTACAAAATGATGAACTTGGAATGCAGCCTAAGTTGTCACACGTCCACTCGAATTCAGTGCAAGTTACTAGGAAGACAGAGAAGTGAGTTACAATGCCCACTTTAGTGACAAATTCAAGATCAATTTCATTGTCAAAAAAAATTATTCTCGACTTTCACACATCGAATCAGCTTAAATACGTCACGTATATATCCTCAATTTTCATTTATACATATACATTTCTACACATAAATCAATGTCACTATTATACTTGGAATTATCTCTTCCTGCAGTTACTCAATTCTGGCAATAACCAACAAACATACACGTATTGCAATGTACTATAAATATAAACCAATAGTACCTTTAGGACAGTCTGCTTCGTCCATGTCGTTTGAACAATCAAATTTGTGATCACATTTCTGGTTTAATGAGATACACTCTCCTTCGGTACATTTGAATTCAGAGTCATAACAGTCGCCTTTAAAAAATACAGGTGCAGGCAGCATTAGGTGTTACAGGAAACTAGTTAACATTTATTAGGTAATTGGTGAAAGTAACCCAAAATATAAAATAAATTTTATATACAATAGAACAAATTATCATATTTTTCAACATGAAGTAATCGAAAACTAAAAAAAAGATTAGTTGAAATCATAACCAAATGAAAATTTCGGTCATAAAGGATAATACAAAGCCAGGTGGAAAATCAAATTTTTGCAAATGTGAGATCAAGATAGAAAGTTTTACCCTGAAGGTAATATAAATTAGCTAGTCTACATATCAATAATGTGAGTACAAAACAACTTCCAATTAACTGCCAAGTAAGTTGACCAATCAAAATTCTGAATGTTAAGTGCATCAGATCAATTAATGGTACAGCACAGCACGTATAGCAGTATGACATTCAGTGGTATTCACAAATTGCTTATGGAAATATATTATAACGGGAAAAACTATCTGATTACTATTTTTTAATCATGAAATAGGTAGACCGTATACTAGTAATACAATAACGTCAGAATGCCCACAACCTCAGATAAGTTTCAAAATAATCACTCCTGCTTTAACTGCTGCCAAAATAGTGAAAACTGTTCGAAATGTTTCACTGTATACCTTCAAGTCAAAGTTTAATAAGTGTTATGTGGATTTCTCGTTGAAAGGTAGAGGCAAAGAAAATAAAAATAAGACTACAATCTTTACTCTTAACCCTAATTATAATAAGTGATGTTATAACAATGTACCATTAGTTTACTTACGGCAGTTTATTTCATCTTCTGCGCTAAAACAGTCTGTCACACCATTACATTGCATATATGGTTTGATGCAATTGTTTTCGATGTCATTACATGGTATATCATTTTCAGAACAAGGCTCTTGTAGTAGAAAAGAAAATCGATTTGTAACATATTGGACATTCACTGTCATTTTACCACAAGGCTGTTCAAATTTAGTATGCAATTTTGGTAACTAAATAAATATCATATTTAGAACAAAACGGATTATCTTATGTACATAGTAGGTCATACGATACGCAATATAAAATTTTCAATTTCAAATTTTTCAAAAGGCGTATATGTGTTGGCTGTACCTAACTACAAAATAAATGGGATACACGAAGCACATGAATCAATGAGTATGACGAGGGAGTTAAATAACTATACATCACATATGCCGTACAATATCTAAAAATGAGTTTTCAACCACAATTTAAAATTATTAATACAGTTACAAATCTATCTATATGGCTGAATAAAACGTGCCACATTATTTCATAAATAGGTGGCATAGTTTCGTTTTTATTTATTTTGCGTTATGAATACGTTATCTAACGTACTGTGACATGCCGTATATTAGTCAACCAAGTCATATGAATACGTTTGAGCAGAATTATTTAAAATTATATACACAGTCAAACATGCAGGTGATTGAAATCAAGTGCAGATGTATCATGGTTAGATTTTTGTTTTACATTTGACAAGTAATGTTGCAATATTCCAATCCAGGTGTTACAACTGCACAAACTAACTTAATCTTGATGTTTTATTCAAAAATCTGAACTTTACCAATGTGGAAAAGTTCAAAATATTATCATTGTCACAGCTTTTAATACAAAATATTAAATAACATTTACACACAAATATGTTTCAGCT
The DNA here is from genome assembly GCF_978046115.1 of Saccoglossus kowalevskii. NCBI lineage: Eukaryota > Metazoa > Hemichordata > Enteropneusta > Harrimaniidae > Saccoglossus > Saccoglossus kowalevskii. The sequence goes on along the minus strand of NC_140649.1, from coordinate 24,073,747 downwards.
TGTAAATCGGAATGAACCCCATGCCATTTTTGAAAAGATACGCATTGACTATGAATACACTTGTATCTTAAACAAAATATCAAATTGTGAGAATTTTTCCGTTCAGTTCAGTATTGTGTACAACTTTCGCAATGCTGATTTCAGAGCTTAGAAACAATAAAAGTTCATATAGGCATTGTCAAAAACAAATGATGTAGGACTATCGACCGTATATCACATAACAAGCCTTTGGCATATATGCTAAGGTTCATACCAAACACAAATACTTAAAGGGTGCATGTTTCTAGAATACACTACGATGGTAATAGTATACAAAGCACAGCTGAAAATCACTCATCAATATTATCGTTCAGATTTAACCGTAATTAGCAGGATGAGTAAAATCAATATAAACGGAAAATAAATTTGTCTCAGGACTGCATATAAATTAAAATTAAATAAAAAAATGATATGAAAGAAACATATCTTACCTTTATACACAATAGGAAAATATTCATCAGATTTCGCTATGTCATCATATATTGTGTTCTTTATAGCTGATCTCCGCATCTTATTCATATTACACATCGTCACAGAAGGAAATTCAATGGTGTTATTCTTTGTAACGGTCAGCTTAAAGGTTACATCGTAGTCGAAATATTTAATAATTAATGCACTGGCATGTAATGTGAACACGCAGAAGAAAACTAGAACAATAATGCTCCATATGATCTTGTGCATTGGTTTTACAGATGATGACACACGACTGATCCCATGTGCTGATGTGGCAGATGCAAACTGTGCTAAAACATTGCTGAATCTCTTGGGTATTTTACGACGGGTGTCGGTCTCTTTGGACACGGCTTCAACGACTGTTGCATCTGTCTGTCCATCATCAGGCTGAGTTTCCTCCTCAATGACGATCATTTCTGTCGAGGTCATATTGACGTTGAACTAGTAGAAATATATAACAAAGACAAACGATATAAACGGTATATATATATACTTGTTATGTTAGCTCCTTATCATCAATATGTAAAGATTAGACGAGTAGCACAACGAAATACATTCGTAAATCTGAATATGATTGATATGGTAGACAGTAAGTTAAAAAAACAACACTTTTATATAAGTACCAAATATTGTAACTATGTAAACTGCATTATTCAAGTGAAAGCATTAAATTCTTTCAAATTAATTCCAACTCGGTTATATTATTTATTTATTTAAATGATAGCTTGTGATATATCTATACACCAGTATATTATAAGCGTAGACAAACTGTCTTCAACATATGCTTGTGTATACATATTTAATTAAAACCTGTGTAATACAAAAGTAGATTTTCGTGAATGAAAGCTGTTATTCATAGTAACTACTAATGAGTGAGTGTAACTTATCAAGTATTAATTATTATCGTTGTTTGTGCATTCAATGCATTTACACTTTTATTTTATTTTATTGCATTCTCAATAGACACAATATTGAATATTTCTTAGAACTGACTATGTTTTATTGTAAACTAGAAATTATGTACATTTTAATTTTACTCACTGTGGCCAATAAAAACATAGCTGTTGTTTAAATATCACTGTTTTCTAATCAGGCAGGTTCGTCACCAAGTATTGCGCCCGATGCATGGTTAAATCTGTTTTAATTTAGTATACTTCATTAATAAACCTGGAAAACTAGTTATGTGGCATAGTTCTGGTGTTGCCACGCGGCGTTTATGAAAATTGGATGCCAATTCACCTTGTGTACTCTAACGTTTGGTCATACGTTACTAATGCTGAATATCTGCTATGCCGTTCTCTGCCACGTTACGTTTTTTTCTAAGAATCACAATTTAAAAAAATACTATTATATTACTAAAATAAAACTATACTTTTTCATGAAGTGATTTAGCTTAAAATACAAGTTTGAATAGGAAAATAAACTCTTTGAGATTTGAAAAAGTGTATGTGGAGATCAAACAATTTGGGGAGTATTATTTGTCAACTATGCAGAGCAGGGAAGTAGTTAAATCCAAACGTTATGCTTCTATTACAGATTAGTGTATTTAAGACATGTGGTATCTTTGGATGGAAGAAGTACTATTCTAATTAAATTAGATAAAAAAAACAGAGGGAAATTAGAAAATCACTTAATTTTAGGACTTGTATTATAATATTAAAGATTTAATGATCTAAAGGAATGATTGACTTAAAAGAATTACATGCAGTAGTGTATTTTACACTGTATACATGATAAGCAATTTACATTGAGGACTGATTATGCTGATTTGAATTGACTCATGTCATTTAAATCTGTGTGACACATTTTAAGATTGATTGACTGTGAATAACATGGTCTTTACGGGAAACCTTGCATTGACCCAAGATAGTGGGGTTTGCATTAAAAAACCTGACCAGTGACCCAGGGTAGTGCGGTGTACATCTAATATTGAATATTACTTTAGAGTTCTTGTGGGGAAGCTGACGATCACTTTGCATATGAACCAAAACACATAACGTGAAGCGAAATGTGGGAGCAAAAGTTAATGGTAATATTAATATTCACAGACCGGACATCAAAATGTGGGCCTTCTCATAAACAAGTTCGACAAAGTAGAAATTCGTTTTACATTCGTTTCCGGAATTAAGGATTTTTTGTAGCAATCGGAAGCAAGAGAAGATGTATGATGTATTATGCAGCAGAAGAGTGTAAAACAGCTGACTGAAATTGGTGGTAGTAAAGAACACTACGAAGAGTAACATTATTGGGTAAGAATGACACAAGATGTGAGAAATATTGCGAACAGTGTTTAATGTATCCAACAGAACACTGTGCACACGGATGCCATGCAGCAGATCAGTTTTACTGCTATCAGAGACACACGATGACCATGGTCTCAATTTTGAATTAAAGCTGTTTGTAGAGGTATATTAATTATTGGACATGCATTGAAAGATAACGTCATCATTTTACAACAACATTGGTATCATATTCAGTACTACAAAATAGTGAATATTTTGAATACTGTTAATGTTAAAAACATGGAACAATTTCTGAAAATAACAGGATCAAGAATTGAAAATGTCAGTGTTTATTGGTAAATGGATACAGCAATGCAAAACAACAAAAGGCTTGGAAAAGTTTACTGAATTAATCTAATCAAATATTGGTTAAATCTTAGCCATTCCAAATATATCAAGGGCTATTAAACAGATATTGATTGAGCCTGTTACAAATGTGCCATGGGGGTGATACACAAGTACTGACATATATGTGATCAACGACTAGTAACACACTATTAAACATTGAATTACTAACAGCATTTTCGAGAATATATGTGCTCAATATTACAAATGTTTTGAATAAATATAGCATTGTATCCAATGCAATGACCAATCGCAGTTGAAAAACAATTCACTGATAATCATACAGTGGTCAATAGCTGTTTTCATGTTGCCCTGAGACATTCTGTACTAATGATATGCTATGCAAAGCATGTGTCAGAGCTGAAGACAAAAAATGCTGCAGAGAATGCCACAATGCAAATTTTTGTATTTATAAAAAGCCAAAACATAAAGAAGTTCACTTAAATTATAATGGTCCAAATCATTTTTGTAAAATAAAAGAAATAGAGTACTCGACTGACAGACTAAAGACGAGAGTTGATACGTATTGCGTTGTGTGCGTCTATTTGACTGTAAGGCTTAACTGACTTTCCCGATCCCGCACCTCAAGCAGACGAGATATAGAGCCAGACGAGATATTTCCCCTGGCAAGTGTGGAGAACCCAGAGGAGAAAAAATTCCCCCTGATAATTGCCCACTTCTACTTGTGATTTGGTTTGAATTATTGTTAACCATCTGGTGATGGTTTCAAAAATAACTATGCTTCCCAATTTCCTGTTGGACATTCCTGATGCATAGTCGGGCATCCTTATGACTTTCAATTGCATTCAGAATACCCTTACATATAAGATGTTGTTGTACATTTGACTTATACTTTTGACCTATGACCAGGCTTATTTGAGGTGGTACAATCTGAAGAAGGCTGTCACCTAGCTTCTAGAGAAGGAAAATAGAGACGCACAAGAATTTACCAACAAAGATTTGAAAGAAGCTGAACAAACTATATATAATCCAAATTATTCAAATGTTTTGAAGATGAAATATAGAAAGCTGTAATTGCAAGTTAGATCAAGAGTAATCTTTCGAAAGACAACCATGCGTCCAAACGAGAGATATATGATAGGCACATAGGATGCACATGCTTTCAAAACTGAGTGAAAATTATTAGATAGTTAGCTGAAAAATGCATAAGATATAATTGTCAGAAGGCAAAAGGGAGGGACAGACAGAGTCGCCACTAATGGAACACAAAGATCGGAGTTAATACCTTAAACAAATTAGTGTTAGAAAGTGTTGAAGCAAGGTAAAAAGGGTATTGTGTCATTTGCCATGAATATTCATAAGGGCCATATATATCGAGAACGCAAACTCATTGGACATATGAATGCATTTATTGGTAAGTCGTCATAGAAGCAGAGCGAGTTGTAAAAAATAAAGTTGAAAAATGGAACATTACACAGATGAAGAACAACTCGCGGGAATTACCCACCTTATGTTCTATATTTCGGAGAACCAGATCAGAATCATAAAAGAAGTGTTACATGCTACAACTGGTGAACATACACTCACTAAAAAAAGCATTGCAACATGATAAATTGTAGGTCCATAACATATCCATCTGACGGTGCCCATAATTGTAGAAGTGCTTATCTTGTTGGGTAACTAAGAGAGACTCCTATGCTGTATCAAATGGAAGCAGGTGCACACAAATATCACATTACATGTAGTATCTTAGCAGAGCCCCTACATACCAAACCGAATGAAGTGAATAACAATGTTTCCAAACAGCATAAACTAATAATCAGCAAAAGACTGGATGTTCTAGGCAAGTCTAATCACGTACCAGAAAGTAGTTTTATATACCCTCGGAAAAACAACCTAAAATCAGTATGGAGTCCGGCGATTATATTGTTCTAAATTAGTCATATGTTTATACAGTAGTGATTGGAAAGAACCCAACCTTGAAACCACAACAGCTCGATCTAAATGACCTCGCCCGCGACGCCTGGACCGCGAAAGCTGTGAAATAATATATACTACGGAACTATGGCGACGAGAACCAATGCTGTAAGTGTATATGGAATTACAATTTGTGTGAACAATTGTAAACATCACGCAGTGCAGTGATTTTTAGCTGATTCAAGCGCATTTTCATGATTGGGTTGTGGCTGAATTTCTGCATAAAATTACTATGTTTGTCGCCAATAACACTAGTTTTGAACAATGTTTCACTATTGCAAACTCTGCGCAGTTCTTATCTACAAAACAATCATAATGTTATTATCATTGGTGACTATGCCGAGTAATCTTTTCGCTCCCATCGGGTGAATATTGACAAGATAAATGAGTATGATTAGTAGCTTGTTTTATTGATGTGAAAGCGGGTTAAATTACAGCAATTAAAATTAGTGAATTTAAATTCATTACTATTTCATGATTCCATAGCTAATTATAGACATGTGGCTCAGAATCATTGCGTAGTATTGGTTACCATGGTAACATTTATGAAAACAGAGAGGTAAACTGAAATAGGATAATAATGCACATTTCAATATTCATTTTAATCATAAAACAATCAAACTAACGAGGTAGGGACGTCATCAAGTATTAACTCTGGTACACTGAGCTACGATTAAATAGTAATGTTCTACAATAATAGTATCTGAAAATAATATAATAGTTGTGTTAAAAACAAAATTGTTCACTTTCACTGCGATGTCATACTGACTCCTCAAATAATGTAGATTTTGTAATAAATCAGGTAGTTTATTTCATCCGAAATAATAACAAACTTGTTACTAAAATCGTTATTTTAAATTATTTTATAGATTGGGGAAAACATAATTATCTGTAGGATGTATGTATCATTAAATTCTTGTTTGCAAAAATGAAGATAAATGAATGTTTTTATGATAATTGTTTGTAATGACTACAATCGAAATATACATTGGGTATAAATAGGGTATACTAGTATATCATGCGTGACCCGGCAATATCAGACTTTAAACAAGCGTTCGTCGAAAAGTAATGCAAATTAATACACGAGTTTAATGAACGTCATACTGTAGGGTCACGTTCGTGGCACTCCGTTTATATCATATATATCCACTGCACAGCTTCAAAGGGTTAAAGACAAATATAGAGATCGTGATTCGTGAGTGCGTTTTTGAGTCACCGTAGAACGTTCTGGTTCATTTGCATAAAGTATTGCCTTTCATGAACACCAATCACCGTTAGATAACCCTATTCCGATTAGGAAGCATAGTTAATTTTGAAACCATCACCAGATGGTTAACAATAATTCAAACCAAATCACACGTAGAAGTGGGCAATAATCGCCACTAGACATTGGTCAAAAGTAACAATAACATACTCAACTGTAGATCTTTAGACAAAAGTCGTACAATGAAATTTACAAAGATAATGTATAAGTCTGAGAACACAAAACAAGTGACTGGCAACGATTGACAAAACAATTCACAAGAACAAATAAACAAACAACCAACAAACAAACAAACAACAATTACACTACATACTACATTAGTAAGTGAAAGACATATGAACTCCATGGTATACATAGAAAGTGAACATATCTGCTCCACGTGTGACACTCGTTATATTTCTTTCTGCGCTATAATACATTTTTTTCTGTTCGAAACATTCACTGTAAGTTTGCTTGTGCTACGTAAATAACTTACTTAGCTTTATATCATTGTTGTCAAATAAAACATATGTTTGGATGTTTTGCTGATGTCATAGGTAGTGCTTTTCCGTATCAGTTACACAATACGATGTACGTTAACTACTTACCTTAGCTTAGTGCGAGAACGCAGAAAGGGGGAACAGGATGTGAGCAGTCTAGCAATGCCATGCGTGCTGGCAATTCCATTTCAGCAATCCGGTGATTGGCCATAGCATATCACATGATATTGCACCTTACAGTAGATTGACTGGCTCTCGTTAGTCTTGTATTATATTATACATTCATAACACGTGCCCTAGTATATTTTTACTGTGCTGATGGGAGCATATAAATTGTTAAAAGTTATTTATTAAAAGTTTAATATGACTATTATCGTTATCGAATTTTGATTTGGCAAATCGTGAAAGGATTTTCTGTGATCCGCTTGTATTATATTGACACACGTTATAGAAAAACACTCATTCATTAGGTTGCTATTATGAAACAATACTGCAGTACTGTCTTTCCCTTAAGTAGTTGAGTGGTTCATATATTGTAAATAAACATGTGACGCTAGATATATAATATTTATACTGTGCGAATGGTTGTTATTTTGTAGTAATTGGGAAACAGATCTAGAGAGTGTGCATTCGGCTAAATATTTCACAGGCCACGACACCAACACGTTTACAAAGTATATCCAGACAATGCTAAACATAAACAAGCAAAATAACAAGACAAACAATCAAATAAATAAACAAACAAACCGGATAATTATTCAAGCAGTGAAATCATAGATTTTGAATCAGTAATAAATAAGTCAAATGAATCAATGAATGAAATTTATTTCACCCCCCCAAAAAGCTTTAAAACAACATTAAATGTAGAAACATTGTAGGACTGTACAAACCCGTTTGTTTACTTAATCATGCCTACCAGAAAATCCGTGGAAATAATAAATTTCACGGCAGTTTATTATGGTGACAAATGTGACACTCTGTTATGGCGAAGTCGGCCTACAACACATGAATTAAATAGTATACCTCAGTTTCCCTTCCCTTTCCCTTCGTCTTTCAATTATGGACAGTTCGTGTCACAGGATTCAGGGCTCCCTCAGGCTTACAGCTGACTCCAACGGTGACTTGGATGATTCCTCTTCTCTGCTACGAGTGTTCAGTCAAAATCAATGCAGTCCCACGCCTGTAACCAAGTTCAGATTTTACGGCCATCTTCTCGTCCTATTTTTAGCGCGTTCCTTCCACCAATCCGAGAACTCGTCTCTCCAGGTCAAAGGCCGGTCACTCAATTAGCATAAAAACAAATTTAAGAAAGACATCCCCAGCCCATGTCTCGCTCCTTTGCACGGTGAATTCTAACAACCTAAAATAAGCCATGTACAATGACACTAATACTACGTGTGACAATATAACATATAGTATTTTTGTAAGTCATAATAATGTTAAAAGTACTTGTTACTGTAAATAGGAAATCGTTATCACATTTTCATCCATGAATGATATAAAAGGACCAAGTGTGTCAAATAATGTTGGCCATGATATAAAAGCAACTCCCGACAACAAGACAGATTGTGACAAATGTACAGGATTTGTTTAATTCTAAATAAACATACTAGTAACCAAATAGTATATCAAGTGATGCTGCAATAGGTTATGCCCCAACTATGAATTCTTACACACAAATCATCATAATACAACGGAAAGTATTAGAGTGGGTAGCAGGTAAATCTTTTAAATTTTGAACAGGAGGATCGGTGATGTTAACCCCACTCAAATGCTACTCGTGTGTTTCTAATGCTCTTTAAATATATCAGTATTAAATATATAAACAATAATTCTTTGAAAAATGACAGCCTGATAGGTAACAAGGTGAATAAATGCTCCTGGCAATCTGTCATTTGATAAATAATGGCAACAACAGACTAGAAATACACTCAGACCTGAATCCCTGACAGTCTGTGATAAACACAATATGTAACCAATGATAAGTTTATTGTTATGTTATGTAAATCCCTAACCCTAGTTATTTGTCTTTTTCAGACTCAGTATAAATACTGCCATGATGTCGTCCTGGATTACTTCGACTCATTTGACACTTATTCCAACTTCCAGTAAATAACAGTTTAGGATAAAAGTCTCATGTGTTTAAGTCCAGTGATGATAATTATAATATTACTATTATATAGAGGTCTTCGGTTCTCAAGTTGTACTGAAAGTTATGTTGTTTTTTTAAAATTCAAAGTATTGTTCAATTGTATTCAGAATCGTACATTTAAATTGTTTGAAGTGTATATTGCATTAAACTAAATATTTGTATATACTTATACAGATTGTAATTCTGTGTTATATCATAATCTGTATAATCATTTGGAGTCAGTATTTCTACACAGGGCAGTCAATACTTATACATGTATAACCGATGTTGGCTAAAATTGTATTAAACTGGGATATGTGTTTCTTCATTCAGTCTGTTTCCTGCACTTTGTAGATAATAAAACAGAATTGTAATTTACATGTGAACAGCTGTTAATGGACGAACACAAGATGTGTTGCTTAGTGACCATGCCATTAGTCATGATGTAGTTTCATTAATAGGCCATATATTATTTCAACCCCAGGGGATGTACTAATGTACATCTTTTAGCATGAAGTGCATGTTGATTTAGCATGCATATATTTCGTTATCCTAATGTCAGTGATAATATTTGCATTGGTTGGGTTCAAGAGGTCAAACAGGTATTAGGGTGTTCGCCAGATTAAATCATATTGTTGTTAGTAAAATGCATGTGTAATTACGCGACATGCTTGAAGTATCTCATTTACCACCTGCTTAGCCCAGTTGGTGGAGTGGCTTCCCCACCGCTTGGCGGATCAGAAGAAAGTGGTTTGATAAAAATATTTCTTTTAAAAAGTTGCACTCTCAGTCACATTCATGAGAGAACAACTTTGGTCTGAAACTGCCTAATTAACCAGTAAAAGTGGACAAAGAAACTAATCGATTTGCAGGTAAATTAAAACCTAGATAGTTTCCAACAAAGAATCAAAACACTTACCAGATAAAGAAGGCATGGTTACAACAATAGTGATGAGTCAAAGACTGGTACAACAATTATAAACTACACTGTCATTGGATGATTGGAACTATTGGCTTGAACACATGTCGTTAGTTTTCAGAAACACAAAGAGGTTTTGCATTCATAATTTGGATTTATAATTATTTTAGCTCTAATGTAGCTTATGATGACCAAGTATAGCTATACATATAATAATAATAATAATAATAATAATAATAATAATAATAATAATAATAATAATAATAATAAATAACTTTTTTGAAAACTACCTACTCAATTGCTTTTATAATTTGTACCTTGGTTGACCTGTGTCAGAGTTGTACATTTTGCTATTACATCATCTCTATTTTTGCAATGGTATTATCGAGTTCTTAAAAACTACTAGTCTGGCAGCATTGCTACTTGCTATGTAGCGAGGCATCATGGGTAAACTTCTTTAAGGTTTGTTCAATTTGTAACAACATAAAATAACAAACATTGCTTGTATCACATGTCTCCTGAATGGTGGTATTAGTTTAGCCAAGGTTATTTAAAGAATATATGTGCAGCGGAATATGATTACAAATCCTGGGGGGTCAGATTGGTATAATAATAGGAAACATAGACAGTGAGCCATGTATGACATATCACGATCTTGTCGTCTATATAGAACATAAACCTAATGTGAGACATATAGTATATATGGTAAACAATTTGATTCAAATTGCTTTAAAAAGTTCAAACGTCGGTCGATGGTGGCGCTTTGTTACAGTAAATGGTTTCCAACTGGAAGTAAACAGTAAAGAGCTGGTAATTAATTACGTCTTGTCAGAAATGTGGCTTTAAATTTCAAGACATCGGTACTAACTTTAGCTGATAATGCCCTTTTTTATAGTTTTATTCTAATCACAATTGTATTTTTACGAGTTAAAATTAGTTCATCTCGTTTGTATAGTATGCCATAGGCGGCAGTATCGTTGCATGTGCGACTAGTTTCTCATCCCCCGTGGAACGGTGAATTCGACTCTCATCCAGAGCGCCTTCATTCGACGATTATTTCGAAGGTAGTGTATGAATACTGGGTTTGGATTGGTTACCGCCATTACCAGAATTCTTCGAGTGATATTATTTTTTGTAAATTAAATTGAAACACCCTACCATCAAACTTGTAAGCAAATGTAACGTAATTCCCCCACACTATACTAATATTGGTAAAATCAGAACAGCAATGTCCGCAAAGCCACACTTCCCGTCGCAAGATTACATTACGTGTTGCGTGTTTAGTTCAGTCGTGGTGACTGTCGTTCTAATCGATAACTACATTTGTAAGATGCTGTCTTGTCTCGATCTTAAACTGCCTTGGCAAAAACCCACCCACAAATTTGCTAACACACAGTGTAGCACTCACTATCAATTATAGTTTAATAACTTGAACTCAACTGAATAACTTAAAAGTCAACATAAAAGTCAAAAGTCAACAAACCACGACCTCTATCAAATTATCCAACAATTTGCAAATATTCGTATTCATAGTTAGGATGCGTTCAGGAGTTATTCATTTCAAATATCAAATAATGATTGGCTCGAGATATCCACATTGTCTACACCCATAATGTGCACGCAAGCCTTCAAGTGAAGTAGCAATTGATACCGCCCACCTATTCAAAATGAAGAACTTGCTGATTGGATGATGTTTAACTCGTTCATTAATACTAGACATGTCTGTAGCCGGGTGGGGTCGTCATAATATTTTTAAAAGGCGGACTAATATGTATCACCAGCGGGGCTGGAATTCCGAGAAAAATTGCTCACTTTGTCATGGAATAAAGATGAACCCTGCGGTTTACAGTTAGGTATTTCCCGAGTCCGTATTATACCGGTAAAGATCTTACCGAGTTCGCATTATATTGGTAAAAGGCTCGGGCGGGGCGCGACACGCGTTAAAAACATTCACGCCATGAAAGAGAAGTGGTGGATCGCTGTGAGCCGAGCCCCGGCGCGCGACACTCTGCCAGTCCAAACAGTAATCCTGGCTGTTGCCATGGTAAACGGCGCCCGGAAGTCTCACTTGGCGGCCTGTGGGTGACGCCGACCAGTAAGGCAGTATGGTAAGCTGTATGGTAAGAATTCAGACTGATATGGCTGTTTAGTTAGGATTATTAAGACCATTACGGATATTAGGTGTTAAATTGAGAATTAAGTAAATACTCTCATTAAAACAATATAACTATTTATTATGTTCTCCACCATAATTTTTCTGAATGTTGTACTTGTATTATGTTCAATTTTGCTGTTCATGGTGGTAATAAATAAATAAATAAATAAATAAATAAATAAATAAATAAATAAATAAATAAATAAATAAATAAATAAATAAATATTATATGCTACATGGTAAATTGGTGAGAACCGATATTTTCGCAATGCACTTTTTGGCAGTCATTCAGCAAACTTTGTTGTAAAAACAAAAGAGGGGAATCAAATACTAGTAATATATATCATCTCGTGTACTTGAGACAGATCACTAAGTTGTACCAAATAAATATGTCTCTTTCTCTTTAAATGTCGTTTGGACTAATCGGTGTACGCGAAAAGAGCCCAGTTTTCAGCTCTCAAACTGAACTTCTGCTGAAGGTCACGGTCAGACTCATCGACGGAATTTCTGCGTGATTTAGGGATAAATCACAAATTGTATTTCCATTGTCTCAGACGGACATAGTACGTATTACATGTCTAGATAATACATGTTTGTTTTGTTTCGTCTATCATCTTAACTTTATTTGCGGAAGCCTGACATGGTCGGTGATATACTAAGTACTATTAGTTATTGCGCCCTCGCCGGTGTACTAACCAGAACGCAAACTGCGTATCGCTCCGGATTCTTAATTTCAATCAGTATGTTATGATTTATCTGACATTAATAAGATCGACCGCCGTCGTTGCTATAACATCGGTACGTTCACCGTATTTGACAAAACATGTGTCTTGATTGTACTGTGTCTGCCGTTACTGTGTGCTTTACGTAGTATAGGTAGATAAAAGAGTAGGCATTTATCAAACACACACACACTCGCACACTAAGGGACTGCTCAGTCTTTATGGCCCAGTCGACCGGAAACATTTTCATGAGTTTCACACAAAACAATGACTCCTCTCCCGGAATTCATTCAAAATATGGAGAATCAGAAAATTAGATGACCCAAACAAATTCTATCTAGGATATGAATAAATATTATTTTACTCGTGCTTGGTATTAATCACAATTTCAAAATTCCGCTCATAATTTAATATTGTCTCATCTATGTCAAGTCAAGACAGTGAAGAAAGCTTTATACCAATCGCAATAAAATTACTAAGTCAGTTACAATATAACAATATATTAACAACTCTGGTCGCAGCAATTTATATTTTAGGAAAATTATACCGTGTGTAAATGGTTATTTTAAAGTCCGAAGAAAAACAATGGGATACCAGAAACAATAGTTGACTATTTAATGAACCTCAGTTGTAAGCATTTTGACCAATTTTCAATTCAAATATTTGTAAAACAGAAGAAGGTTCAACTCTAACGGAGATCACAGTGTCATCATTTCCATGGAAACAAATTTTAGGCAACCCCCTCATTGTATTTGCTCTTTGTCATTTACATGATACTACGTTTGTCCATATATGTAATGAGTCCGTTTTTTTCAGTCTGTCGTTTACTTGTGAATACACTCTTCAAGATAAATCAAACATTTAGTTTCAAAGAGGAACAAGGGAAAGACTGTGCGAATGCAAAGAAACGTGAACTATATCGTAGTACTGCTTTCGTTTGATGTTATCGTTTGTAAAACCGGAGCCGTCCATACTTTCAGTTTAAGAAAATATGAGAATTTAATTAAAATTGAAACAATTTCCCTGGTGGTCACGTGACATAAACGTCAGTGGCTGGAGTCGGGAGATGACGGTTGCTATTATTGCAGGCGAAGGCCACGCCCTAATATCAGTCAACTTGTATTGTGCAGTGGGCAGATCTAGTTGACTAACTTAAAATAGTTAAAGTCAAAACACGAGCTGATTCAAACCTGACAAATAAGAGTCCTCAGCACAGAGTCGAGTTTCACAAATGCTAACCTTGCAAGCAAGTCAAAAATCTAACTGCCAAAAATGCCAAAACGTGTAATACAACGTAGCGAAATATAAAAAAATCAGTTGACAACAAAGTCGACGTAGGTGGAGTTCTTAGAATTGAAATTCTATGAGCATTGGTACGATCTCTAGATATGAGCGATTTAAAAATGCACCACTTCCATCATCACTGAGTACGATTTGAATACTGAAATCTGGCCACCATTTTTCATTGTATATACCTGGAGCATCAATAATAGAGACTATTTTTTATAAACTATGAAAGATAAATTATGATGCAATATGATATTTAAATGTAAACAAAAAAAAATAAAAAACGAAATATAAATAGATATCTGTAGTTATTGCGCCCCTACCGGCGGACTTACTCGGACGCAACGTAAGTCCGCCGGCGAGGGCGCAGTATTGTAGCCGACCTTGTCACATTGCTAGAAAATCACCATGGTATACAGTAGCCGCCGTGATTCCATGACTCGATATGTTGCGACCGACAACTTTGATAAATTCAATTCATGCGGTACAATACAAGCAGTTTTCAGACAAATACTAACTGTGTCTTTAGTCATTTCTGTTACACTGCAGACAGCCAGTGACGCTTGTCCGCAAATGCGGAAGTCAAGACGCTCTTTAATTATTCATGAGAAGTGATGACGTACAAGTATCTCACAACATTGTATGACATTATGTGATACGATTTCACATTGGATACTAGTAGTAATTTCATGCAAATTTAAACGACTAGATGAAGCAAATAAAGTTCTGTTAAGACAGCGGTGATATTACGGGGACATTCTTTCGGCAGTGCGCTACGATGGTTGCTAAGTTACTAATAATTCGGCTACTCACAGTCCCTGTAAGTGATAGAGGGACTGTGGGCTACTGTATTATTTTTGTTTGAGTTAATTAATAATTCGCATACTCAATTTGCATGTGAATAGATTACACACACCATCAATGATGGTCCATAATGTAAGAGTATACGGTTAATCCAGGGGCATGGGTGTAAATTGCCATAGTGGTTATTATTATGTCATTATTTTTTTGAAATCTTCATTTGGGAGGTATAATTACAGTACAATAATGTAAGATTATGAAGAACAATAAAGAAAAATCCAACAACATTGATGGTGTTACCACACAATGGTAGGAACGGCCAGACACAAACTCTAAAAAGAGTATTTTTAGCATCCATGGAACGGCGCGACTGCTCTACGTTATATATTTTTCTCTCTTTCTTTATTTGAAGATTTATTTGATTAAACTATGAAATTACGGGCCCGACTATTTCTGACTATATCTGTAATCCTCGCCAAAAAAAAAGAAAAGAAAAATACTCTGAGTAGCATTCATTATTTGTTTATTCATATATATTTACTCTTGATCCATCCATCCAGTTTTCATTTAGACCACGATTACCAGGACCGTGACCGTGTGTACGCGTTGTCATCTCGGCATTTTCTAGGTTTAGCAATTCTTGGGTATAGGGTTTATTTGCCAAAATTTGTGTAGACAAGCATGGTTTTGAAAAAAACATCTAATCACATGGAAATTTCACTCATTTTCATTGCCAGATACTATAACATATTTAAATTTATTAAATAATTCTTAAAACTCATCGGAAGGAATTAAAATGGTTACATAACATAAATACATGTACATCCTATTTGCTTTCTTAAATTATATAAACTGACAAATATACCTCCCAGTAGTATGTCTTTCTATCCACAGAGGGAATGTGGTTTACTTAGTATGTTTAACATATTGCATCAGGCAATTTCAACACTGGCAGACAGTAAAAATCATTTTTTGTCGCTTACTAGTATTCCATTTGCCAAAAACACACTCCTTTCGCATACATATAGGACAGCTTGGAGATATCCCATTCTACCTGATGTTTCATGGGAGGATGTATACCAACTGTTTTCATGAGAAAACAATAACTACACACTCTGATCAGTAAGCGCTCATGCACACGTGTACTTAGACTGGCGCAGTCGGGGCGATTAATTTGTTTTTGTAGTTTAAATAAAATAAAAAAAATCGCGAAATGGAGGTGTTAGCGCGAAATCACCCCGACTGGTTTATTCTGCAGGAAATTCATTGCTATTAAATATTCATGAATGCACATATTATAATGAGGTGGGCGCGGAAATACGTGCATAATGAGGTCAACATGGTAAAGGTCACACTGCCGACGTCTTCTCGGTCAGAGGTTAGTTGAAGAGACGCTGTGATTGGCTTAGATGATTGTCAATTAAAACACTCATTAGCATAACTACCCGTTGAAAAATCGACGGGTTCCTGCAGTGTCGATAGAGGGCCATGCAGAATAAACCAGTCGGGGTGATTTCGCAGTTACAGGGTATTTCGCGCTAACACCTCCATTTCGCGATTTTTTTTATTTTATTTAAACTACAAAAACAAATTAATTGCCCAAACTGCGCCAGTCTAACGTGTACTGTATTCACGCACTTACCGGTATGTGCTAAGGGGGGGGGGGCAAGGGTTATTTTCGTTCAACGTAATTGCAATATTTTTTTGTTCGTACTACGTAAATTGAAAAAATAAATTCCGTAATTCTGTAATCACAGGCTAGACGTACAACGTAATCGATCAAACATTTTTTTTCGTACACTGTAAAAATGTGTCATTTTTCTCGGTACGTACAAGAATTTACATCCAAATAAAAAAATCGTAAAGAATAATCCAGGGAAATTACATTATAGAAACTGTAAAACGACTAGATGACACAATTCACTACAAAATTGAATGTCAAGACGTAAAAGGCCCTCTAACCGAATGAAGAGCATTACGCGGGTAATATGCGTTTGCATCTCTACACACGGCGCAGCAATAGCGGAGATTTTGAGCCGGAGAGCTCTTCGGACCATTCAATGTTCCTTTTTTAACACTGTAAACTGTAAAAACGTCTTTTTTTTCCTTGTAAATTGTAAAAAGCCCTCCCCTCTGCTAAATATTTCAGGACTTGTAATGCATATTATTTTTGGAAATAGGTACATGGTCCCGTTCCTATTACGAAATTTGTGAAGAAATACATATTTATGTAGACGGTTTACGATAGCGTATTCTTGTGGATGAATATGTGATGAAATAATGCCACTAACAATGGCACAGTGGAACCTCAGACCCTAGTGGTCTGAGGTGGAACTGACCTAGGCGGTAAAATATTGGCACAGTGGAAATGGCCTAGGTGGTAAAACAATGGCACACAACCCAGTCGAATTAAATCAATTTGTTGGCATTTTTATTCTCGCGAAAAAACAAACAAACAAATTGTGGGGCTGTCGACAGGCTAGTCTTGAAAAGTCAGCCACGGTCTCCGTCGTTTCGGTCTCGGTCTCGGTTTCTGTTCCTTAACGAGGGAAAAATATAAAGGATATATTATCGTTCCGGCCTTTTTTATCCAAATAATAATAATAATAATAATAATAATAATAATAATAATAATAATAATAATAATTATTATAATTATAATAATAATGTATTTATTATTACCTGAATATTTACTAGTTGCTATTCTACTAGAAATTTGCGACTTTTTCGTTGCGCTCGACAGACGAGTGTATTATCACATTAAATTGGTTGCGATGAGGTCACCTGACTGTATGCAAATTAGTTGTCGCGCGGCCATTGACGCAGAAGTTCTGAGGATATGGGGCTCATGGTGTTACTCGTCGCTGTTTTTCAAATTTCGGTGACAGGTAAGTTCATTTTCGATAATTCGTGCACTTTCCTAATTCGTAGTCACATTTTGGGTCACAGTTTAGTTGTTAGTGCCGTACTTGCCATGTAAGACGGAATTGTCAACAACAACGACGAAAGTAATACTTTTACTTTACTTCCTTGTTGGAAAGTAAAATTTTTCGACAGTTTTTTCGCTGTTTTTGAAACTAGTGTAGAGTGCATCATGTTTTCAGTTTCAAATAGTCGATGTTTTGGCAGTTAAACTATTTTTAAGTTGTGGAATATGTCAACTACTAGCAGTTCACAGATGCATGTACTCGCCGTCACGGTGATAAGGAGCGACCAGTTATTATTGGGGGGGGGGGGGTAATGTTGCTGGCAAATTTATAATAATGTTTAATCAAGTGAACATCTTAGCTCCCATAATTTGTTCTTGAAATAGAAGAAATTAAAAACGTGTTGCAAACTGAACCCCAATGTACGTACAACTAACAATATAAAGAATAATGCTTGTATTATCTCAGGTGAAGGGGATCAGCAACATGTACACATAGGAGTAAAGTAATAATAGGTAGGGATTACAGTCTAAAATGAGCTCAACAAAATATAAAAAAATGAAAAATGCTCTTTACAACTTGTTGAAAAAAATTAACATCATGCAGATAAAAAAAAAAAAATTATTAGCATGGAGAATATTGCCCCTTGAGATAACTTCGCTGGAGTTATTTATCCTGAATCAAAATAGCCTTTTCTGAGTTCTCTGTAACATTACATTCTATCATATAAGAGCGTTACATCATTCGCATATTTTCTGAGTTCATGTGCAATCGGGTTAAAAATGTACATGCATGTGAATTAATTGAATTGCAACTACATCACTTGAAAACTTGTTCATTTGACAAAACCTTTTAAAATAAATGTGTACAGTGCCATAATTTAAAATTTCGTTCTAATTATTGATTTATTAATTTCAACATATTTCGATATCTTGTCGACTTTATAAATTTAACCAAAAAATGTTTTCCCCAACCTTATATGAACCGACAGTGGAATGGGCACTAAAACTTGTACACAAAATAATGACGAACCAGTTAATCCATTGATAACATTATATTCACTGACTGGCTATAACATAATCTTTCCAAATTTTCTCTTTTTTATGCTGTTCTATTTCAAATTTTATTTGACTTGATACAAAAACATAAAATACAATGCAGTAAAATGATATAAAATTTATCAGATATAAAAATATTTTGTCTTTAATTAATTGTAGATTGACAACATTTTGTTGGGAAAACTCAATATTATGCAAATTAGATATTTTGTTATGCAAATTGGCCATGATGATATTTCATACCTAAAGTAGCAGCATAGTGTTAAAAGGCATTGTTAATCATTGGGAGCTAAAATTGATGCCCTCCATGTTTTGAATATTATGAGGATGACAGTGTTAACAGTGTTTTTATTATTTGAATCATTAAAATGTAAGAAAGTAACATCTTTTACACACAAAAAAGTTTAATAGGTGAATATGGAATAAAAAATGAACAAATAAATTATTAAATGCGTTACTCACAAAGTATATTGCAATGAAAAATTGCTGACTTTAGTGCATTTTAGAATTTTTTTTTTATTATTATTATTTTATAAATTTCAAAATATCTCGTTGACTTTAACCAAAAACTGTTTTCCCCCAACATTATATGAACTGACAGTGACATTGGCACTAAAACTTGTACACAAAATAATAATGAACCAGTTACATCCATGGATAACATATTTACTGACTGGCTATAACATACATGTACGTCTTTTCATTTTTCTATTTCAAACTTTATTTGACTTAAACATAAACTACAATGCAGTAAGATGATATAAAATTTATCAGATATAAACATCTTGTCTTTAATTAATTGTAAATTGACTAATTTTTATTATAACAACAACAGTAACACAGTTATGATATCGCAATGTTTGAAAACTGATTATTATGAAAATTAGATGTATTGTTATGTAAATTTGCTGTGATGCTTGACATGAAGTCTGGGGAGAACACTGCATATCTCTGACATTCTTTGACTGATTATGTTCAAATTTTATATATTCATTATGCATCATGTCCTAGATATACAGATCTATTTAAAATGGCCAAACCATGGCCATTTTGTTTCTATTAATGCTTTTCCAAAGCAATATTTCTCAAGATGGAGAAGTACTCGTTTGATGAGTTTTTTTAAATACATATACATTTTGCTTCTCAATCCAAAATGGCCACCAAAATAGGGTTTAAGCTGTATTGAAATTATAATTGTAAAGTGATTGTTTCCATGGAAACAAGTTCAGGTATGTCCTCTTTTTATTTGTGTCTTTGGCATTTATTTGACTGAACCTTTCAATCAGCAAAATCAGCAACATTTTTGGCTACATGTAGTTAGCCGTATTTATCATTAGTTTGTATAATTTATAAGGCCAACAAAAAAGCTGGATCTGTTTCGGGTCCAAGGTTTTTTGGAAACAATTATGCATTCGTTTAGACTTTTCGAATGACTGTGCTTTCATCCGTCCATCTGTATCAGTCATATTTCACATATGCTTGAAAAGTTAAATTTAAAAGATTTAATGTCAAAAATGCATCAAAATCACAAATTTTCACTATTCTGGGATTTGATTTCAGTCTTATATGGTTTGATTTGTTTTAAATTTAGTATGTCGATGAACATTTTACATGCATTGTTGAATATAATGGGGCCTTGATGCATGTAATTTAATTTTTCAGATTGGGTTCAAAATAGACAACTGACAGCTATGTTTATATCTGACATTCCTGGACTGATCAAGTTGTTCACACAGATTCTGTTCAAAGATTATTATTAGACAAATGCACATGCAGTCTTGTCACCATCACATCCAAAATGTTAACAAATGCAGTTCAACAGAGCCATATCTCATACAAGTTTAAACTTCATAGGTTATCATGTACATGTATCTTGTGTCTATCATACAGACATGGACAGACATATTTCATTGACAATGACTTGACTTGTTTTTTTGTTCTCCTTTCTTTCGTTCAACATTTTCTTTTCATGTGTAGCAATGTGTGAGCATCCTGTTTCAAACTGCATGTCCACACAAACCAGAAACAGATCTTATTTATTTTGTTTGACCTATCATAGAACCCACCTGATAGTGCATGGCTTCCACATATATTTTTAATATCACATTTATGTTAACATACTTGTAGAATAATAATAATATTAATAATAGTATGAGATTATTTCGAGGATACCTCAAAGTATGCATGAAGACAGTACAGCGGCAGTATCGACTGATCGACAGTATCTGTACTGTCTGAGTGCATACCTCGAGGTATCCTCATATTAACCTTATTATTATACAAATGTACATCTTTTCCTTCCAAGGATACATCATGGGAATGCCGAAATCAGAATCAGCGAACTTCTTTTTGTGGGGTCCGGTCAAACTCTGGTGGCAGCCATGTTTTTTTTTTATTATTAGGAGATACTTATGCGCGTAATCATTCAATATTTGGAATTTGCATTTCCTAATATGGTAGGATGAAAATTACCGCTCGCTGTAACTTATGGCATTACGATGACAAATGTATAATAATAGTATTTATTGCATCTTAAGAAATGCAGTATTTCTATCAGTACAGTAGCAATAAAAGTTTAATAATAATAATAAAATAATAAAAAAAGAAAATATATTATAATGTTAAGCTTCAAAATAATATGTTGATAATATGATATTTTTTTAAAGACTATCAACTATCTATTCTTTCTTGCATGGCTTTGTAAATAAACTGTACCACCTTCTTAATTTTACTTTCATCGGCACTGAGCAGTCAAATGAATCTATTGGTATTGTGTAAATCATGTGGTAGAAAATTTAATTATGACAAAAATTGTTGGCGCAAGTTTCCATATTAGTGTCAAAAAATGCAATTTTTCTTTAACATTGTGTTCTATGGAATTGTTCTAAAAATAGCAATTTTCAGGAGATATTATATTTTTTCAAAAAGCTTAACTGCAACATACAAAACAATGCTATAACATTAGCTTCATGATTGTACATAAACTAATGTTGTCATGCGATTTATGACCAATTTTGTCAAAAATTATGAGTACATTGTACATGTAGGCTTCTACCTTAATACATGGGTCAACAAGCTTCAACTTTTGTTGACAACAAATGTTGATCTGTGTACCATGCAATGTTAAGGGTTATGACACATGTATCATTAGAATCTGCAGAAACTCTGATATTTTGTTGTAAATAAGAGTCAATTTCACTGTGAACTATATGCTTACCTTGCCATTACCGATGACTCAGGCACATTTAATTGTGTTACATATATTTTCTTTTTCTGATGTAAATAAATAAATACAAATACAAAATACAATAAGAAAATATTCAATAAATACATAATAAAATCTGTTACCCAGCCCAATGGCTCACAAGTCACTGGAGTCATGTATATGTACTCACATATAGAGGGTGTATGTCAAATAAAGATATTGTATGTATTATTTCTTGTAAAATATAATATCAACTAATGTACTACACAAACAGGTTATTTCGTCTCTTCTGAAATGATCTTGTAATATATTTTGCTATTGCTCTAACATAGTTCACTATAAAATAACTTATTTTTTCTATACATATCAGTTAACAAATTAAATTGGTTTCTGGAAATACTAAGTACATTAAATAGCTGCTCATGTAATTCCCTGTATAATGGACAGTACAGTAAGAAGTGTATTTCATCCTCTGTTACATTTAAAGAACATAATTTACAAATGCGTCTGTCTACAATTTCATGTCTATATCGTTCTGTTTCGATACGCAAAGGAAGTATACCGAAACGAAGTAACTTTTTCCTCCAAATTCAGATTTAAATTTAATAAAAGTATGTTGTTTGGGTTTATTATTAACATTTTTATGCTAGTTTTCAATGGAAATTTCATTTTTCTTTTCTTTAATGCCATCAACATTGCATAAATATATGTCCTCAATATCTAACAAATCAAAAAAATTACACATATTAGATGACCAATTTCCATATCCCAGAGCATGTTCCCATAGAAACACTTTCTTAGTTAACCTTGATTCGCCTAACATGCATAACCTGTTCCAGTATCTAGCCATATTAGCCCATGCAATGCTGTGAACTGCACATAGACCAACCCGTATTCCCTGTGACTGCTAAAGTTGGAGCGTATTTATGCACTTCTAAGAAGAATCTAAGTGCCTTGTTTTGAACTGCATCGCAACATGGGTAGCTAACTCCAGATACTGGAACAATAATCTATAATTGGGACAATTATGGAATTGTATATTGTTACAGTAGTGTATTATTCAAGAATTTAAATTTCGACATAAGAGCATAAAGCATTTGCAGTCACCGACAAATCTAGGTTTTCATCCAATAATATCTCCAGATATTTATAACGCCGAGCGTAACTGATAATGCTATCACCTATTCTAAACGTATATTGACTACATTCTGTATTCTTTTTCCCAATATATAACGTACATGCATATATAACGTACAATATACAGTCGAGTTTGACTGTGTTTTATCATAGATAACTATAATTCTATGACTCTTTAATCCCAGACCACAGGTTCATACTTATTTTATTGAAACAAAGAACAATTTTCTGATGTTAAGTGGAATGTACCGTACTGTTTCATAAAGATACCATGGCTGTTTATCAAATTATTACACTATAGAAACACTTCAGGTGTGAACAACACACATCGGTTCTCTTCAAACTACTGAAAAAACTTTTTGAGCTTCAGCATCATGCCATCTTATACCAAGCATACACAAATGATTTCTTAACCACGGTAAATATTTGATTTGATGTCAGTAAAAACGTGTGGTCACGCCACCAATTACACAAATACAGTCCCCTGCCATTCTAAATTAGTCACACCTCGCAGAGGTGTTAAAACTACGATGGTTGTTTCTGTTGAAGTTCGTGTGGTCAGAGAGTTAATTAGCACACAGTCCTGAGACAAATCATCGACACAAATTGATAGTATACATGTACATGAAATAAAGTGCATGTTGAGTGATAAATTCACGATGACCGAGGCCATATGGCAGCGCCATAGACGGCTGTACAAATCACTCTTCTTTTTTCTCCGCATCTGCGGGGATGTAGTTTTAGCGGCTCTGCTGGATCGCCTGCCTTTTTTCCTGTCTGGGTTTCTAGCTTGGGTTGTTGCCGCTGCACGGCATCCGACATTGTAGCTGGTAGGATAAGTTTTCCTTGTCATTTTACCCTCGTGTCGTTTTTCCCCTTTGTGTGTAGTATTTTTCACAACAAAGAAATTAAAACCCGGCGCCACTACGTAACCACTTGTTGGTTTCGCGGCGGCACCTTTTACAACTGTATTTCGTTTTTTCCCTCATGCATGTCGTCTTTTATTTGCAATGTATTTAGCTATGTATGGATGTAATGACAGCACCAAGGCAATTTATCAGCATAGAACCCGCATCCGAGATACTTTGTCGTAGCTGCGTGCGGGGTTCGGGGTTTTTGCGTGAAGGGGTGTGTTTTTGACTCCCATGTGCGAAGCACAAAATGGGAGTCTTTGCAGTTAGTGTGTCTGTATGTGTGTGTGTGTGTGTGTGTGTGTGTGTGTGTGTGTGTGTATGTGTGTGTGTGTGTGTGTATATGTGTGTCCGACTGTTCCACTGCTATCTCAAGAACCATACATCGGTTTTTGATGAAACTTGGTGCATAGATGCTCTGGGCCAATGCGCAGATTTGATTAGGTTTTGGTAAAAATCCATGCTCGTTAATTACCTAATTTGCATGATAATTAGCTAATTTTTAGCTGTTCTATGACTGTTCCACTGATATCTAAAGAACCACTCATTGGATTTTGATGAAACTTGGTACATAGATGCTCTGAACATATGCACAGATTTGATTAATTTTTGATAAAAATCCGTGCATATTAATTACCTAATTTGCATGATAATTAGCTATTTTTTAGTGGTTCCATGACTGTTCCACTGATATCTAAACAACCACTCATTGAATTTTGATGAAACTTGGTACATAGATGCTCTGAACTAATGCTAGGTTTTGATTAGTTTTTGGTAATAATCCGTGGATACTAATTACCTAATTTGCATAATTAATTAATTTTCAGCATTTGATATAAGTAGTTAGCATTACATTTCAATGAAACTTGGTACTTACATACTCAAGGACTATGCAGAGATTGATTGTTTTCGATAAATATTTGTGCATATTAATCACCTAATTTGCATAATTAGTTAATTTTCAGCTTTTCCACGGGTATCTCAAGTACTAATCATCGCATTTCAATGAAACTTGGTACATAGATCTTTTAGGACTATGCAGAGACCTGATTAGTTTTAGGGTAAAGAATTGTGCATATTAATTACCTAATTTGCATAATTAATTTTCAGCTTTTCTACTGATATCTAAAGTACTAATCATCACATTTCAATGAATCTAGAATTATGCAGACCCAATTAGTTTCCGGTAAATAATTGTGCATATTAATTACCTAATTTGCATAATTAATTTTCAGCTTTTCTACTGATATCTAAAGTACTAATCATCACATTTCAATGAATCTAAAATTATGCAGACCCAATTAGTTTCCGGTAAATATTTGTGCATATTAATCACCTAATTTGCATAATTAACCAACTTTCACACTGATATCTCAGGTACTATACATCACATATCAATGAATGTACATGGATGCTGTAGAACAATAGACAGACCTGAATAATTGTGGGTTAAAATCTGTACATATTAATTACCTAATTTGCATAATTAACCAATTTTAAGTTTTCACACTGATATCTAAAGTACCGTAAAAACTCCAAAATTTCAACCGGTTTTAAATAATTGGTGTTAGAAATGTGACGTGTTTTTAGAGTCAAAATTAAGGTGCATTTTCGGACGGTCGAATTTTTCAGAATAGAAATCAGCAAAAAAAAATGGGGATGATAGACAGTGTGCTTCATTAGTTTTTAAAAAATGCAATGTCCGTCAATTGACGTAAACTTCCTCATGTTTCACGGTAAAAGCAAAGCTCGTGGCCGAGTTGTAACTCAAAATCTAAACAAAGTCATCAATCAGTGAGTATTATGACAAGCAAAACAAAACATCAAGACGCGGAGAAGAGGTCAGCACAAAACTAATAGGTCAAAAGACAAAACTGTCTCGCACGACCGAGGAAAACTTGCGAATGTTCGAAGTACAGGTACCCATTGGACAAAAGATACATGGAAGTTTAGCAAACAATCTCCCCGACCCAGTGCAATGTATCCGGTTAGAATCAAAGCTCATGTGTCCCTTATTTGAGGGACCAAATTCTGCCGTAAATTCGCCCTTGGATTAAAAAATAAAATGGGATTTAAGAAAATAAAATGGGACTTTTAAGGTGTATTTTGGCGTCATTTTTCGGACATTTCAATCAATCCTGCCGGCTAAAATAGAGTCTAAGTTTTACCGTAGTCATTGACGTCTGTCTATTCAAGAGTACACGTGTATGATTTTTATCGTGACTAGCGTGAGCGGGTAAGCTTCCTTTCGAGAATGAGCTGTTATCACTGTGAACAATGTTAAATTATTCTTCAGATGACCAGTTTATTTTTTAAAAACAACTAATTTTTTTATTTAAAAAAAATCATGCCGTTTTCGCATCAAAATCCAAGCCAAAATATCGTACTACAACATCAATCTCTTCCGCATTGCGTTCAATAACATTAACATATTTAAATAAGCTATGGTAATTTGAACACGTTGGCATCATCCAGCTTTTTGATTGGTTAATTAGCGATTTGACCTATTTGACCTAAGAGAACATGGCGGATATCCTACAGCATCAAACGTTTATACGAGACCGGAATCATTCGCTTACGATGAAACTAAGTTGACTTTTATTTGTATTTCATAACCATTCAACAAATTTATTTTGTGTACATTATTATAATCACTACTGAGTACAGTAATAATCAACAATTCAGAAACGCAGCATGCCGAGATTTTTGTGTTCGTTTTTATTTGAAACTTCGTTTATTTAGAATATATTTTCGTTACCAATAAAATAAAAATCTCTCAGTCAATCAGAAACCCGGATTCATGCCTTTGAGGAAGGTCCCGTTTGAACGCTCACATCATTTTTTTTTTTCGTTTGGGGGAAAACTAAAACTGGTCGCAATTTTCGAATAAGAATGAGTCGGCAATTTTTAGTGGAGTTGAAAATTTTGAGGTAAATAAAACACCGAAACCCGGCAAATAAATAGGCGACCGAATTTTTAGAGGGGTCGAAATTTTGGAGTTTTCACGATACTAATTAATCCATTTCAATGAAACTTAGTACAAAGATGCTCTAGGACAATGTACAAACCTAATTAGTTTGGGGTAAAAATCTGTTCATATTAATTTCCTAATAAGCATAATAATTCATAATTTTTTGGTTCTAATCACATTTCAATTAAACTTGGAGACATAGATTTTCTGTTACATTGCGCAGACCTCATTAGTTTTACACTCAAATCTGGTCATATTAATTTTCTGATTTGCATAATTAGTTTTCAGCTAAGTAATTTCGAATTATATTTAATGTGTCTCCAATACTCTCAGCACATGGGAGTTCTTTCTAAGCTTTCTTTGATTTCACTGGAGTTCTGAGGCCTGACATTAGCTTTCAGAGCCATCAAAATCGCTGAGGCTGACCGTGTCACAGCAAGGTTGCGCGTCCAGTAAACAAATCGGTTAAAGTGAGTTGCGTGTTTGGCATGAGTGGAAAGTCCTCACACTCGACTACCGGTTGTACCGGGACGTTGAGTAGGAGGCCCGTTGGTGGAGGTACCGATATTTTTTTCAGGCGGTGGTTTACCCGATTTTACCGGCTGCAGCGAGGCTGTGCCCCTGGAGGCTTTCCTCCTGTGGGGCCCGTTGCGGGGCCCTTTGTGGACCCTTCCTCGCACGGTGCCGAGTTTGCCTCCGAGTTGAGGGCTTTAGTCGAGGGACTGTTAGGGCAATTGCGTCCCTGGCAGGCTGGGTAGATCAGACGCAGTCAGAGGGAGCTGTCTCCACTGCAGCCCCTCGGTGGGCAAGCAGGAAGAAACACAAAAGCATGTTTGCACTCAAACACGTCTCTTCCGGGGAACCTCTGTTCCCAGCTGCGGCTCTCCCACTATTTTTGGGGGAGGCCGAGGCTCAGGCTAATTGCACATACCGATGCACCCAGCGAGTTGCCATCTTCTTCGAATTGCCCAGCTGGGCCAAGTATTCGAATTTTGGGTGCCCCCAGTTCGGGTTAGGCACAGCGCCCTACGTGTTCACCCGAGTGATGAAACAGGTAGTGCTGCTGCTTCACCAGATGTCGGTACACCTCAATCCGTACCCAGACTACTGGTTACTAACAACCCGGGCAAGGGGTTAATAGCCAAACACGTCAGGCTAACACAGGATTTACTTCACCAGTTGGGCTTGTTAGTAAATCGACAAGTCCCACCACGACCAAATGCGCAGTTGGTGTCCCTGGGCATGGAGTTTGGACACAGAGGTAAGCTTGGCTTAACTTTTTCAAGCGTGTTGCTTAGCGCTAAGCAACCTAGCCGAATGCCTAGTCAGCGTTCCCTCAGTGTCCCTCCGAGAACTAATGCTGATCATCGGAATGATGAACTCAGTTCAAAGGGTCTTTCCCCAGGCCGCACTACGCGGCCGCCCGGTATAACGCTTGTTATAACACCGAGCTCTCCTATGGGAACTAGATAGGTGGGTTTCGATCTCGGACCAAGTGAAGGAAGCCCTGCCCTGGTGGTCGTCACTGGCCAACCTCGGACAGGGGGGGGCCCCTTGGACCCGCTCGCCGCAGGTATGACTCTGGTAACAGATGCCTCCCCCCAGGGTTGGGGAGTGCATCTATTGGACCAACAAGCCCAAAGATATAGCCCCCGCATTAGTTTCGGGACTACCATATCAACCGGCTCAAACTGAGAGCAGTGCACTACCACGCTTTCTACCCGTAGTTCGAGACCACAGAGTCCTGCTCAGCACAGGCAACACAGTGGTGGTCTCCTTCAAGAAGGAGGGGGGACGCATTCCCCATCGTTGTCAGTCCTAGCAGAGCAAATCCTCCTTTGGTGCCTGGAATACAATGTGGAGCTAATCGCACACCACCTCCAGGGGTGAGGAACAGTCTGGCGACGCCCTTTCAGGATGGCTCCGTCTCCAGAACACGGAGTGGGTAGCCTCCAGGCTGTTTCGGCTGTGGGACGATCCAAGGTTGGACCGGTTTGCCGCACCCCGGAACGCCAAGCTCCCGACATATGTAACACTCCTGCTGACTCCAGGAGCCTGGGCCAGGGTCGCTTTGCTAACCCTGTGGACCCACTTAGTTGTGTACGCCTTTCCTCCCTTCCCGCGAGTTCAACGGGCACCGGAGAAAACTTGCAGGTGCACACCTGCATATTATCATTGGTCGCACCCAATTGGCCAAGCAAGGCCTAGTTTCCACTTCTGTTGGAAATACTAGTCGAAACATCAGCAGTGCTTCCGGACTTACCAGACCTGCCGTCCCAACCAGATGGCGCACTACCAACGAGCCCAGCAGGTATCACTTACACGCATAGAGGCTCACAGTAGACCCACACAATCGAAAGCCTTATCTGAGCAGGTTGCCAATGTCCTGGCCAGGGCGAACAGGGATTCCACCAACGCGGCCTACATTTCTAGGCTGCGAGCATACACTGATTGGTGTAGCGGAAGGGAGATTGATCCATACCATCCCTCTATTGGCCAGGTAGCAGGCTCCTTCGTCCACCTGTTTGACGAAGTGGGTTTGTCCTACACAGCGATCGTTAGCTACAGGTCGGCCTTCTCCTCCACCACTCAAAACGTACGGGAACAAGACTAGCCGATTGTCCTATTATTAGGAGACTATTTACTGCTTTCCAGACGCCAAGACCCCATACAAGGGAGCCGCCCAACTGGGACTTGTAGGCTGTGTTGTCTGCTCTAAGCAGACCTCCCTTTGAGCCTCTCCGATCAGCACCACTCACATTTTTCGACTTGGAAAATAGTCGTCCTACTGGCCCTCGCCTCAGGTAGGCGTCGGCCAGAGCTGGGGGCATTGTCCTTCTCGGATGATGCACCGCCGTTATGGGCAATCAAGTTGTGCTAAAGACACGAATCGAGTTTCTTGCCTAGAACCAAATCCCAGGACACGATCCTCACCCGATCATCATCCCCCGGCTGTGAAATTTTGTCTGCCCGGAGGGTCAGGAGGAATTGCTTCTCTTCCCAGTTTGAGCAAGGAGTTGCCACCAAACCGTACTAAGGATTTGGAATGAAGCACATATCTTTGTGTTATGGCCCAGGCAGGCAGGATAGGCCGACCTCCCCAACTTCCATAACCAGGTGGTTTACTGCGACTGTATTAGAGGTCTATAATCCTTTAGCTTCCTCGACACAGAGCTTGCAGAGACACCAAGTACGAGCGCATGAGGTGTGTGCGATTGCTAACTCGCTAGTGCTAGCGTCAGGCGCCCCCCTCGAGTACACATGGAGGGCAGGCTTCTGGAGAACGCAGAACGTCTTTATCAACTACCACCTAAGAGACACCGAATCCATTGAAAAGGGTCTCTCTAGGTTGGGTCCCATCGTAGCGGGTCAGTCTTGGTTTGCTGACCCAGCCCGAACGACCATTAGGGTCCCTGCGCATAGGCAATAAGTCAGTCCGGCATTTTATGCGGACAGATTTCTCTACCATCAGCACTCCCCTGGAAGCTCCCAGGTCCCGCTTTGCTGCCTATGCCCTCATGCAGAACTGTTTTGGTCTTTACTTCGAAAGCTTACTACCCCCCAGAATTGGGTTGGGGTCTGGCTTTCTCGGGCACACCGAACCCTGTCACCGTAGCAGCATTTTGGCTTTTTGCTCCGGGGACAGCACAGGCAAGGTAAGACACCACCCTTTTTTGGGTCTTAGGGAATCACCAGTTAATTTGACCGAGGGGGTGCCGGTGAATTTCACATGTTATTGTTAAATAATCACAAGTCCCCCCTAGGTGTATATTAAAAATTGGGCTGTCTCCCCTTAGAAAAAGACAAAATATGGTAGCCCCCCCCCCCCATGAATTTTTTTTAAACAATAAAGATTTACATTAATGAATCGTTGCATGCTTCCAGGTTCCAGCTCTTCTCCCTGACCTCGTCACTACAGTTTAAGGAACTATTAAGTCATCAGTCTCTATTTCCTCTGCACTGTCAACGAGATCATCACCATCAGAGTCCTCTGAGTCAGTTTCGTCAGTGTTGTACATTCTGGTGTTTACAGTTTGTAAATGTTCAGTGATTTTATGTGTTTTTGCTTGATCTTTATATGATTTTCTGATTACATCACTGGTAATTGCTTTCATTTTGTCTTGTTTGTTCCCTTTTTTTGGTAGCTTATTATGGTCCAGGTACTTATCCAACTCAGCTGCTGTCAATGTTTTTAGTGTCCCATTCAACACCAAAGAAATCCAGTCATAATCACTATGAATTTTTTCCTGCTTCTTTTTGTTGTTGTTTCTTTCTACCTTTTTTAGTCCCCGTTCGGACGCAGTCCGAAAACGGGGACTTATGTTTTGCCCTGTGTGCGTCCGTGCGTCCGTGCGTCCGTGCGTCCGTGCGTCCGTGATCACCTGTATCTTGAACATGCATGGACCGATTAAGTTCAAACTTCACTCATACATCACACCTTATATGGGACATATGCACATGCATTTTTTTCATGATCCGATTAACGATAGCCGAATAGCGGCCATTTTAAGGCCGAAAATGCATCAAAATCGCACATTTTCACCATTCCGGACCCGGATCTCAGTTATGCATGGACGGATTTTGTTCAAATTTGGTACATACATTAAACATAATAGGACCTTGATGCACGTCATTTTTTTTTTGGATCGGGTTCGAAATGGCCGACTGGCGGCCATTTTGTTTTAAAGAATTCAGTTCTGGATCCGTATCCGAGACATGTCTGGATTGATCAAGTTCAAACTTCACACACACAAGGTACATCATGTCACAAATATGTATGTGCATTTGTTTCATGATCTCATTAACGATAGCCGAATAGCGGCCATTTTAAGGCCGAAAATGCATCAAAATCGCACATTTTCACCATTCCGGACCCAGATCTCAGTTATGCATGGACGGATTTTGTTCAAATTTGGTACATACATTAAACATAATAGGACCTTGATGCACGTCATTTTTTTTTTGGATCGGGTTCGAAATGGCCGACTGGCGGCCATTTTGTTTTAAAGAATTCAGTTCTGGATCCGTATCTGAGACATGCTTGGATTGATCGAGTTCAAACTTCACACACACAAGGTACATCATGTCACAAATATGTATGTGCATTTGTTTCATGATCTCATTAACGATAGCCAAATGGCGGTCGCTTTAAGGCCGAAAATGCATTGAAATCGCACATTTTCACCATTCCGGATCCGGATCTCAGTTATGCATGGACGGATTTCATTCAAATTTGGTACATACATTAAACATAATAGGACCTTGATGCACGTCATTTTTTTTCGGATCAAGTTCGAAATAGCCGACTGGCGGCCATTTTGTTTTAAAGAATTCAGTTCTGGATCCGTATCCGAGACATGTCTGGATTGATCAAGTTCAAACTTCACACACACAAGGTACATCATGTCACAAATATGTATGTGCATTTGTTTCATGATCTCATTAACGATAGCCAAATGGGGGCCGCTTTAAGGCCGAAAATGCATTGAAATCGCACATTTTCACCATTCCGGACCCGTATCTCAGTTATGCATGGATGGATTTTGTTCAAATTTGGTACATACATTAAACATAATAGGACCTTGATGCACGTCTTTTTTTTTTTCGGATCAAATTCGAAATGGCCGACTGGCGGCCATTTTGTTAAAGAATTCAGTTCTGGATCCGTATCCAAGACATGTCTGGATTGATCAAGTTCAAACTTCACACACACATGGTACATCATGTCACAAATAGATATGTGCATTTGTTTCATGATCTGCTTAACAATAGCGGAATGATGGCCATTTTAAGGCCGAAAATGCATCAAAATCACATATTTTCACAATTCCAGAACCGGATCTCAGTCATGCATGGATGGATTTTGTTCAGATTTAGCACAATGTGTTGTACATATGCAGGTGCATTTCGGTCATGATCTGCTTTGAATGTATATGTCACTCAAATATGAACGGAACGGGGACGTGTCATTGACAATGACTTGTCCCTAATGGTTTTCATTTGCTTTAGTGTGGTAAGGTGTTGTAAATAGTCCATGACATATTGCTCTTCCACTGCATACTTAGAGGAAAATTCTTTGATGCCCTCAGTATTCTCCAAAGATAAAAGCCCATTTTTGAATTTCTGCGTGATGTTGCAGGGTTCGAAATACTCGGGTGCACACTGCACTATGCACATAGATTATTAGCTAGTGCAAGTAAACTCAAAATCCAATGTGCACGCTGTGCATGTAGAAATTAACACAACATTTTCTCATTATATTCACTAAGCCTAAATTAGTTTCAACCAATATTGTAAAAAAACTCAAAAGCACAAGTGAAAAAAATCAAATTCGTCCGTGATCGCATCGATCGAGAACCCGGAAGTAAATTGGTAGTGTACTCGCGTACATTGTGAGAGTACTTTGAGTCTCGCGTGACCTCAGAACAGCATACAGATTTGCGCATGCTCGGTAGTTGCATGTCATTCGGTTGGTATACAATCATGTCAAAACAACGAAGCCTTTTCGAGTGTGGACTATTGACATCGTTAAAAAAATCTGAGACGGCTGAATGCCCAGTATCTCAAGCAACAGAAAATGATCCCGATAATGGAAATATTTCTGAACAGGATGCAGTACTTGGACACGTTTCTACCGCTGAAGGAAATGTTGAATCTCAGCAGAGTACGAGTGCGGCATCATGTGTCAACACTGGGGACCGCGACGCGAGTACTTCGTTTGACTCAGTGATTGAGTCGCCACCCACTAAGAAAAAAAAAAGTTTATTGTTTTCAACAGACATGGCTTCAAGAGAAAAAATGGTTAATATTCGATGAAAAAAATAATGTAATGTTTTGTGATGTTTGTCAGAAGTTTGACCACAGTAGAAAGGTAAACAAATTTCGCACACAAGGGTGTAATTTCTTTTCGTTTACATGTTTTAAATGGTCATGAAAATACAAGTAATCATGTCCAGGCTGTATTATCAAAGCAAGTCAAGGAATGTAATCCAAAAGACAGACCAATAGAACGACTTTTGATTAGAATGGAAAAAAGTGAACTGGAACAAATGAGTTTTATTTCGTGTGGCTTTTTTTTTCCCCTGACCTACATTCTATCTCTCCGTCACCGACAGAATCGCTGATTAATGCCTACAGTTCAAAATAGTCATATTGACTGACCGGAGTCTATGGTGGGTATGAACTTGTGAATAGATGGGTTCGGAGAACCCTCGCCTAAGTCTGTATATTCATGTCGTGGACAAGAAGTTTGTTTACCCGCAACCCAGATTGAAACAAAGAAATGTCTGCCATTGCTTGACCGAATAGAGAGTGTGTTTATGGGTAAATAAAGACTTAGATGCAATAGCTTAGCTGCAGAACACTTCGACCTAACAATTTTTAACTTGTATAAAGTTGAAAGAGATCAGTGATAAGTTTAATGTTTCCTTAAAATAAGAATGGACATATCGGCATTGAAATAATCATGATATTTTATTTATTTCATCACTTAACATACATTGGAATGAATGATAATAGATACAATGGACACAAAAAAAAAAACACGAAAAGTGACATGACAAAGGAAATACACACACACACACAGAAAAAACAATTAAAAATGAAAAGTTGAATTTTGAGGGTTGTTAGGTGACATCCATGTCATAGAAGTATAGTGATCATCGGCAAAAACATGTTGACTCGCTAAACAGAAACTCATGCATGTGTGTGTGACCCAACCCTCAACACATGGTTGGCTTCAATGTATTCTTGTTCGTTCCTCAGTGGTGCTAAGAACTAGATACAGCGAAAGGGAAATTTTAATGAATGCCATGACAGCCAATGGTAGCTGTCGATTCACGCACCACAGTTGTTATATTGTACTAAATCTCAGCTAGCAAAATGCAGATCATTGCTCTAAATTATGACATATTTCCACTCACCCTATCTCAACATTGACAAATAAAAAACAACTTTTACACTACATGTCCACAATTGCATTTCATTCCCCAAATGACCGTTCGCAATAATTTCGAGACTAAATTTGTCATCAATCAATACCACTAGCGGCGACAGCCTTCACATTGTGTGTATTTCCCCCAGTGCTAATTCCCCACTAGATCACGGTTCCTGAAAGTAGCATTTTGCCATTTACATTTCCCGATCACGTTTTCAAAATCACAGCCTTATTTTTTTCCAATCTCCTGTATGTAAAAAAAAATCGACGATTAACTTAAATAATAATAAAAGTAACATACACTCTCAATCTTTTCATTTGAATAAATGATACTATTGTACGTAAATAACTATTGTAATAACAAGACAATATGTCATTGATGGTGACAATGCGATAACGATGTCCTTTGCGTACATTTTCTCACTAGAACCAGTGCCATTTCAGCAGAAAATCTAGTATCATTTCACAACTAGACCTAGTACCATTTTACCACAAGATCTGCCACTCGCAAAGAGTACATTTGATCCCTCACATAGGCTTTTTTCTGCCACTCACAAATGATACATTTTACCCATCGCATATAGGCCATTTTTAAAACTCGCATACGGCACATTTTGCTACTTGCTACTCGCATCTTTGTACTTGAATATGGTACTTTTTTTTAGGTCATACATGCCTCAATTAGGTATCAGATTCAGTGAGTTCCGTTAAGGCAGCAGTATCCAGATGGCTGATCATCAAATTAGAGTACTTCTTTTGGTTGCTACTGCTTGCAATAATACAGTCTTTTCTTACATTTGATCGATAACAAAACAAAAACTCAGAATTTATGTCATTGTAGTGCTCATTTGTGGTGCATTAGATTATGCAAATTTTGAATATGGCATTGACAGAGCCAAATAGAAAAATCTGAAAGCCATAGTTTAGTTGAACTTTTCTTTGCAACATCTTTTAAAAATGATGTATAATAATAAGGCTACATCATAATACCTTTGTTGTTAAATGTATAATGGTTCCTTAGCTTGTTAATATATGATGAAATCATGACAGTTGTCACTTTCAAGCTTATACCATTTGTAGTTAACAACTCTATTTCAATTTGATGCAAATTGATGAATGATTTTTAATTATGTTCCTTTTGGTTTGCAAATCAATTACAGTGACTATAATTGGGTTTTGACTATGTCATCCACTGAGAAATGTGTTTTCATTTGACTATTTAGATACCAAATAACCAGGAAAAATTTCACAATAAAGGGACTTTTACAATCAATCCTCATGAGAGTTTATTAGCATTTATGGGCCATTTCAGTTTATATCTGCACCCCCCCTGTTGATGTGGTCGGATTTCCAGCACTGTATGATGGGGAAAATACCCCGGAATTCCAACTGTATATGAAGAAACAGAATCTGGAAATCCAGGCGAATATGGAAAAAACATTCTTGGAAATACAGGCAGTTATGGCTACTAAAAATATGGCCTAGTTTATCTCGCCACATACCGGTTGATGAGGTTGGATTTCCAACAGTATGACTTAAAAAACTTGGAATTCTGACTGTATATGGTAAAAAAAAATGGGCCAGTATGAAATAGTTATTACTGAAATTAGATAAGGATGGTGGCACGAATGAGCTCATCAACACAACACAAGCTTATCAACAGGGGGGTGCAGATATAAACTGGAATGGCCCATATATGCATTTGTTACTACATAGGTGCTAATATTTACAATTACTTGTTCTTCTTGTTCAGCAGTTGCATACAAGGATATCACCTTTTTTAATGCAAAAGCATTACCAAATATAACTGAGAGTATTATCATTGGTGGATACTCAGCTGGTAGTGATAGGACAACATCATTTACATATGGTAGAGTAATAGATACAGGTACAGGGGCTGCACTACCAAGTGGTGTGACTTATGCAAACCAGGGTGGTAATGCAAGAAAGATGACAATCCAAGCAGGCTCTGATCTACCTGGTGTATACTACTGTGATCATTCAGGTTTCAGGTTACAAACCGTTCTAGTGGCATCACAAGGTGAGCAAATTCAATTTTTTCATATTCAGGATACTACATCAGAGTTGAGAAAGCACCCATTTGAAGGCCAGCATTTTTAAAATGGCTTTATAGCAGATAAGTTTAACATAGAGGTTATCAAAGGGCACCAAGATAAACTCATTGGGCTTCGTTGATGCCTCTGTTCAAACCCTGCAACATTGTATATTGTGTAGAGTTAGTGTGGAATAGAATTCTATACAATGTATTTGTACTCAATGAACAGAGCAATTTTTGACTCCCGTGTGCGAAGCACACAATAGGAGTGATTGCAATTAGTGCATTTGTATGTGTGTGTGTGTGTGTATCCGTCTGTTCGACTGATATCTCAAGAACCACAGATCGATTTTTGATGAAACTTGGTGCATAGTTGCTCTGGGCCAATGTGCAGATTTGATTAGAATTTTATAGAAATCCATGCATAATTACCTAATTTGCATTATAATTAGCTCATTTTTAGCTGTTTCCATGACCTTTCCACTGATATCTAAAAAAGCACTCATTGAATTTTGATGAAACTTGGTACATAGATACTCTGAACTTATCCTCAGATTTGATTAGTTTTTGGTAAAAATTCGTGCATATTAATTACTTAATTTGCATGATAATTAGCCAATTTTTAGCTGTTCCATGACTGTTCCACGACTGTTCCACTGATATCTAAAAAAACACTCATTGGATTTTGATGAAACTTGGTTCATAGATGCTCTGAACTAATGCCAGGTTTTGATTACTTGTGGGTGAAAATCAGTGCATATAAATTACCTAATTTGCATAATGATTAGTAAATTTTTGACTTTTCCACTGATATTTCAACTACTAATCATCACATTTCAATGCATTACGGAAACAACCCATTAAAAAATTGTACCCCACTTCCTCACTTTATATCAGTTTATGATCAGGACATTAGTCTTATTTAATTAGTTATAAAGATTGTTATCTTATGTCACATAACAATATGTAAACAAATGTGTACTGACTGGAACTACTTTTAGACATCGATTGACCTACCAGTTTAGAAAATCATGTGGAGTGTGCGTTTGTGTTAATATAGCACACCCTGGAAAAGTCACTTCCGTGTTACTGTTTGCGTGGATTTGTCGTACTTTGGCGACTGCCCATCCACTCGCTCCATCCACTACCTCGATGATGTCTCCCCGTTCATATGTGAAAGTGGCCATACTGATACAATTACGGAGAAAATTAACAAATCATGTACGCTTCTACAAAGTTCGATGAAATGCCGTAACTGAAAATTCAACTGGACACCAGACTAAGACTGCATAAAGGTCACATTTGCATATCCCTACGCGTAAAAGCGAAGTGAAGAGGCCGTTCCAGATTGAATACTCATGTTGAAATATGACAATAAAGATAAATCCATAATTATAGAGTATAAAAATAAATCCATAATTATAGAGTATATAAAGAACTCATCGTGAAAAACAAAAAAAAATAGTACCACGCATAAGAAAGTATTTATGAGTACTTTGTTTTAGGCATTGCCTTCTAATCTAGTTTATCTAACTTTTTATGACCCATATCCAAAACAAGTAAACAAACTGCACATGACGTCGAGATTTTATTGCACCTGAGTAACTGCCTCAGCAGATCGGGTTTTTTGTGGCTAGTTTGTTAGCGTGTTGTTCCCGTAATGGAAACTTGGTATCAAGATGTCATAGGACACTGCACAGACCTGGTAGTTTTTAGGGTAATATCAGTACATATTAGTTACATAATTTGCATAATAAATTAATTTTCAGCTTTTGATATTTCAAGTAGTAATTATTACATTTCAATGAAAAATGGTACATAGATTCTCAAGGACTATGCAAAGATCGATTGTTTTGGGATAAATATATGTGCATATTAATCACTTAATTTGCCTAATTAGTTAAAGCGAACCTAAATGCGGCCTTAATTTATAGTTGTGTATATTCTAAGCTGTATTCGAAATAATATTGCAGTGATTTAATTTTGTTTTAATTATAACTGTAGCTTGGATAGGCATTTGAAGTGCTTGCCATGGAGGCCATTCATGGAGGGGAATAATTAACGAACGAACATATTTAACATCCGGGTACTTTTCAAAGCTATGACGTTTTAGTATCTGATCGCATTCGTATACGCCATTGTACATAGCCGTTCATGCTGCCAAGCATTGCGTACTATTAGTATAAACTCAACTTTTATATGCACAATGTGCTTTTTAAAACTTGGGTTAGAGCCTTATGCGTTTGAACCACAGTATTCTGAGAGTGAAAGCCCAATTGCGTTAAAGTACCGTACTTCCCCGATCGTAAGCCCCTCCCGAGTATGAAGCCCATCCCTATGTTTTTACTTGGTGTTCATCGAGTTGAGGGCATTCACGATTATAAGCCCATAGTGTTTTTACTGGGCGTCGACGATATTCTTTAAAATATGCGTGTAAAAGGTGTGTTTCATTTCATAATAATCGTGACTGGCATGTTAGTTTGGTTCATGCTTTTAGTTTTATGAGAAAACTCGCATTAATTTCAAGTTCAGAGTGCATGGCGAACGTACACAACGTGATTCGCATCGTTTCTATTCTGTCATTTACTCAGGATGAACATCGATGTTGCAATTCTGGAGTAATCCATATTTCTTTGAGTAGTAGCCTTCGAAAAGCCAAAAATTTGATCGTCAAGGCGTGTACCTGATTATTGGGCATGGTTTACTTTGAGACTAGGGTTTGAACGATGAGACATGATGGCGACCGAGAAAGGTGTTTAAATTCTTCCTCCACACTCAGTTTACCCACGGTTACTATTAACCGTCGTTTATATTTCGGAAATTGCGAATCGCCAGTTTTTAGGGGAAAAAATCATCGTTTTTTCGTTGCAATCAGCGCTACAGATCGCATTTTAACATTGCGGTAATTCACTTCCGCATTGCGCTAAAAAATCATCGTCAATAATCGGAAAATTTCATCATTACGACACATCATTTTGATTGGTTAATGAAAGACATGACCTGTTATGTCAAAGGAAGTTGTTCCAGGTCAAATCTTGCTGAAAAACCTCATGGTGGAAAATTGTTTTGCGTCGAGAGTTTGCGTACGATCGAAAAAATACCAAAACGAAGATAATGATAAATGCCTTCGTCCACTGTTTCCTCACAGACCCTACCTATTATTTCACCGTAAATTCAGAGGGTATGTAAATCGTATTGTAATAAAATGTGTGTG
Organism: Saccoglossus kowalevskii; assembly: GCF_978046115.1. Lineage (NCBI taxonomy): Eukaryota > Metazoa > Hemichordata > Enteropneusta > Harrimaniidae > Saccoglossus > Saccoglossus kowalevskii. The sequence goes on along the minus strand of NC_140649.1, from coordinate 24,033,517 downwards.
CTTTTTATGAACATGTTTGTTTCTTCATTGTAAGTATCGTTCAAATCAATGACACATTATTTTCCCGAGCCCGGCGTGGTGAACGAATATTTTTTTTGGATAATTTTTCGTTGTTTGCAAGATGGTTAAAGTGTTTAACCCCAAAACAAAATCATTTTTTCTGAGTTGGTCCTCGAGTACAAGCTCATCCCTTACTTTTCCTTCACGTGTTCATGCCTCCGGGCTTATGATCAGGGAAGTACGGTATACTGTAACGATTCAGATCAGTCCAGTGTGAGTGATGAGAGTATATCGTCGACGATGCCCCTTGTTCGGATGAAAGTTTTATTTCAAATTACACGGAAGTCTGTGAACAATCTGCTTGGTGTTCCTGTAACACTTGTCCCATGATTTGCCAGTGCAGCCCCGTGAATACATGGACGAAAATGTTTCCACCACCACCCTACGAACTCAAGATTGCATACTTCAGCATCCATACTTTGAATAATTTGCACGCCGCACAGTGCAGTACTGGAAACAACATTTATTAGACAGTTAGACAAAAAACAAAACAAAATGCCTGTCTCGATCAATCGCACATCCATAATGTTTGTATGTTGATATGCTTGTAAATAACATTAACGTAAAAGTCGAAACAACCTAGACTAGAAGTCAATTCACCAGTCCAGCCAGCTATGGCTCCCTAAGTTGCTTATATTTAATCAGATACTATTTCGTCATCATGCTTTGTTACCTTACCTGTTTATACTTCATGAGGGCGTTTTTTTATGGCAAGATGGCGCAAACGGAAGTCCTTCGCAGGTTTATGGTTTCTCGTATTTAAATCATCATATAAACTCTGAAGATAATCATTTTTTTTATTTTTTTTTTAAATTTATAATCAATATACATAACTTGATAAATACAAACACCAAAATAGGCTCTATTTAGTTCCCCTTTAATTTTCTGATTTTCACGTACATGTATACAGCGAAAATTGACCCAGCTCGTCAGTTTGACGCGACGTGTGTGTATCTTGTTTATTTTGTTGCTTTACTGAATGAATGAATGGAATCTTATCAAAGGCGGCGTTGATATGATTGTATCTGTTTTGAAACTTGTGGCGCATGTTTATCAACAGTGGGCAATGACCGTAAAGAACACATACAAAAAATATTATTATACAAAACAAAATACGTTTTTTATTCGTGTATTTCTACAAAACAAAATACGTTTTTTATTCGTGTATTTCTAATATTCAACTCAGTAAATACAGCACATATCAACACATGAACTAGAATATTGTCAAAGATAAAACACGACCACAACGACCTGAGCGTGGTCAGTATACATCATCAGCAGTTTTACAACAAACGAAGTAAAACTTAAACATCGAAGCAAATACTGTTTGTGAAATGATACAGTAGTGTTAAACAACAAGCAACGTAAATGTAACCAGTAACGTACAGTGTCCAGCGTAAAACTAATATAATTATTCCTTGGGAGGGCGAGATGGTGGCGATGGTAGACCCCGCCGTGGATACTTGCCACGATCGGAAGCAGACGAAGATTCGGTCGTTGGTTTTTGTGATGGAGTGGACGTCGGTATCGCAACCTGTGGAGTAATCATCCATGGATTGTAGCTTAAGGTGAATACATTCCATAATATGGATTGTAAGACTCCATGTCTGGTTAGCTAGAAGTGCCAAGTTTGGAGTATAAATTGGACTTGATGTATCGATGAACGTCTGGTCATGAGTTGCATTCACTGGTGCAGGAGTGACTGTCGTTGGTTTGAAGTTAACACCCATGTGCTCTAGATGCATTCTAACTGGGTTTGTAGGAGCTTGTGTTTTAATGCGGCGGTCATGCTTGTCGTTGAAGTTGTCGATAATAGCCTCCCACAACTCACTCTACCATTGATAATATATTTCCCTGGGTTTGTGTGACTTTCGAATGAATTGCTCACTGTCTGTGCCGCTTTTTCTTTGGCTTCAAGTTCTAGTGTAAGAGTGCGCAAATCTGCTTCAGCTTTCTGTTCCAAATTTGCGATAATATTGAGTTCCGCAGATTCGCACTTCATCACAGTCGTCATCATGAGGACATTTTGCCCTAGTATGTCCAACTCGCATATGGCACTTATGACACAGTTTCTTGGACTTGTTGCGATATACAGTGGGGCTATACAATGATGACAACTTCTTGTGTGTATTTTCCATGTTTTCAAGTTCTTTAGTTTTCAATTTCACTTCTGATTGTTACTTGTCTAAATCTATTTCCATCAGACTTCGATAAACGCGGTTGAGTTTGCGCTGCTTTACAATACCTTCGGTGCCCGGTGAGACTTCACACACTGACTGATGAATTTCTCCAGTAAAAAAATGAAGTGTTTACCCAACGGAGCACCTGACTGGTTCGCCCTCGGAGTGTTATTCACAATAGCTGGTGTTGATGACTGGATTATCACTGCCAGCAATAGGAGGCGCATGGAATCAGTAGAAAGTACTGCCAGTCAGGTCAATATACGTACCCTCTTCATCCCGGTAACATGCTCGTATTACAGCCAAACGTGATAAGAACGGGATTTCCTCCTTCACTATACCAATAAACTTGTCATAATCTAGCATCGTCAGTTTTCCATAGTCAAGTTCGAATGGAGTACATCTATCAGAGTTATGAAACTCGTAATGCACCTTGATATCCAGGTAACCGAATGCATGAAGCGTCGAGAACGCCAAGTTCAAATTCGCTCGAGAAACAAGTGACCTGCCTGCTACCGATTTGGCGCCTTTTCATCTTTCTGCAGTAACAAACATGACAGCCCGAGAGCCAATCATTGAACGTTTACATTACAGTTTGAGACAATCCAATATCCTGACAAATTCATTATGCGTGATGGATGGGGTGAACTAGTCACATCAATATCGTCCCAGAAACCAAAATTGTATTCTTTATTTTAATTTGACATGTGCCATGTATAAAAGTAATGAACAATCTTTCTTGAAAATCACGAAGGCTGCAGGCTAAATATTTGTTAGGAGCTTGGCAGCCATGTTAATGCAAATACATTTTGTACCCCTCAAAACAAGCAACGAAATAGTATGTTCCGTTGACCAAAAAATAGAACCTAAACGCACCTAACCTATCGGTTGTAGGCGCGTACTGGCTAATTGTGTTATAAATATACCCTGGCTGCCCTTGAACACAAGTGTACCATGAGTCGAAATACAGTGAAACCAGTTGGAGACGACTTGAGAAACCTTATTGTTGCTGAGCTGCGTGAATTGGGAGCGAACGAAACAACAGGTTATACTCCACGTGGATCCATAACCAATACAGCAAAGAAACTTAAAGTGTCAAGAAGCACAGTGAAGGCGTGGCTGCGTCTATGTGAAAGTGGATCTGTTAAACCTAACAAGCACAGTGGCGGAGACAGTTCAAAATTAAATGACGAAGATCGCCAATATGTACAAATGTTAAATACTGAAACCCCCTCAATTCCATACGAAAACATTAAGAATAAATTACACGAAAACGCAAACTTGCAGGTTTTATTGGCCACAGTCGGGCGAACAGTCTGAACGAAATTAAATGAGGGAAAGTGTGTCATGCATACGAGATGCCAACAATTTCGACTATGTTGCCTAGTGTTCGATCCATCCATCAAACCGCAAGAGCACGTACGAGTTAGATAACATTGAACGAATTGATCAAGAAGGAAAAGGGATTAAATACAATCTGTTTACAAATCCAGGATTTTCTGCCCCTTAATGAAACATTAAACTGTTAGCGCAAAATGTATGAGAAAATTACAGAAAGAATGATTTCAGATTTTACTTAGCCTTTGAATAGACAATTACTGGAATGTACAATATAGTTGCCTTAAATTACACATTTATGTACAGTACACAAAATTCACATAATGTAACGTGTAGCTTTGAAAAATACATTACATAGCTTCCAGTAACGTAACGTAATTTCTAGTTATATAGTACGTTATTACAAGCGATACAACACGTATCTTCCGGTAATGTAGAACACAGTTCCAAGTAAGACAACACGTATCTTCCGGTAATGTGGCACGCAGTTCCAAGTAAGACAACACGTAACTTCCGGTAATGTAGAACGCAATTCCGAGTGAGACAACACGTATCTTCCGGTAATGTAACACTAAATGCTTGATAAACTCAAGCACTATGAAAAATAACAGCACCATAATAAAATCACAATAAATATAATAACTTACTGCTAAGGCATAAAACTAACAGATTTCATGTCATTCTTTGAAACAATGGAATATCAAAATTTTACGGAAATAAATAATTAATCTCAAACTCTACAACGAAATTCTACTTACAATGAGTTTGCATTCAGTTCCTTTTGTGACGAACCCCACGTGCACAGCAATTGATTTCTACGTACATGACAAGAAACCTCTGACGTGCTGGCTCTAAATACCCACAATAGCTGGTTAAAGCTACTGTCCTTCCTGTACAGTTCCTGCCAGAAAATCTGAACACATCTCCAAAGCTGGCCCAGGCTTATACTAGAGATATAGCCACTTCCCTAGCGCCCCATACAAAAAGCAGAACTTGGCTCGTCACAAGACCCCATCAAGTGGTTGCCGAAGAACAACCTTCCAGGACTGTGTTCTGCGTGAGACTAACTTGAATTTGCTTTCAGTGCTCACCACGAGGAAACAGAAACAAAGAAATTTGCATAATAACAGTACAACTAGCTGGGTGACCTGTCCTCAACCTAAGCCCTAACTAATTCTTTGTTTAAAACAATAGCATCTGAAGTGGTATACACTGCAGGCAACTAATTACGGATACTAGATTATAATGTGACAAATTGGTCCTGGAAAAAATGATAAAGCCGGCTGCTGAACGATTCACGGGTGCGAATATGAGATACACGCAAAGGTATCTGGACGTTATTCGTAATCTAGACCCAATGAGAATTTGTTTCATGGATGAAAGTGGGTTTTCAATGCCAAATTCAATAAACCAAAATTACGGACATGCACCCACAGGAAAACCAGCTGTTTGAAATCCAACGTTATTCTAAAACTGCAAACTATACTTTGAACTTAATTATTAGTCCATATGGAGTGAGCCATGCCAATGTTGTTCGTGGACCCTCTAATACAGAAATGTATTTAAATTTTTGTAATGAAGCAGCTGAAAGCATTATGGAAAACGGCACCCTGTCATTGTCTCCGGGTGATGTAGTGATTGAATGTGGATAACTGTCCAATTAACCATAATCGCGGTGGTGAGGTCCTAGCAGAATTCCTAGACAACCTGGGCATTCAGTATGTGTTCACCCCAACATATTCACCTGATTTTAACGCGGCCGAATATGCGATCAGATATTTAAAAATCATATACAAATGGCCAGTTTTCAGAGACATGGTGCGTGATAATTTTGAGTTTTCCATTCCTCGTGCTGTTCGCGAGATTAAAGCAGCACACTGTCTACAGTTTTTCAGAGATGTTGAATATCTAGACATGCAGTGAAACAAAAACTATACATGTTATTCATGTTTGTATGGTACGTAATGGACCCTGTGATGGCGATTGAGTTAAGAAAATATTAATAATTAAATACATTTTTTATCACTCTACTCGAGGATTAAAATATGAAAAATATATTTAGTGTCTAATTATTACAACTGGCAGAAATCAAGTGACTGTTTGAAAAAAGTATCCGTGTTTGATATTGTGCTGGTAATCAGTGTACCAAGTGCGTTATTCTATGAATCAAGACGTGTTTAGCTAAAATTTATGATATCATTATGAGTATTTAATTTTATTTGTGGATCGCCTTCTGTGACTTCCTGTATTTAGAATAATCCACTTCAACCGCGAATGTAGTAAATGATCGGCTACATTGTATCTGTCTTCCTTTGAGTCAGTGTGCTATTATGTCGAGATGTTTATTTTGCCCATTCAGTTAAAAATACAAACGCTGTCAAGACCCAATTGTCGAGCTGCGTCGATTTTCGCTGTATCTCATGTACTAATCATAGCATTTCAATGAAACTTTGTGCATAGGTCCCCTAGGACTATGCAGAGACCTGATTAGTTTTGGATAAAATAATTATGCATATTAATTACCTAATTTGCATAATTATTTAATTTTTAGCTTTTCCACTGATATCTCGAGTACTAATCATCACCTTTAAATGAATCTAAACTATGCAGAGAGCCAATTAGTTTTTGGTATATATTTATGCATATTCATCACCTAATTTGCATAATTAATCAATTTTCACACTGATACCTTAAGTACTAATCATCACATTTCAATGAAACTTTGTACATAGTTGCTTTTGGGTTAAAATCTGTTCATATTAATTCCCTAATTAGCATAATAATTCATAATTTTTTGGTTCTGATCACATTTCAATTAAACTTGGTACATAGATGTCTGTTACAATGTGTCTCTAGTACTCTCAGCACATGGGAGTTCTTTCTAAGCTTTCTTTGATTATATCCTGTCACAGCAATACAATGTGTAGCACATGCACAAAAACATGACCAACATGTGTGCATGTGTGTGGTGCTGTGTGCATGTGTACGTGTGTGTGTGTAGACGTTTCTGAGGCAAGTTTGCAAGACATGTCAATATGAACAGTACAAGTAGCATCACAAGGTAAGTGGATCAAACCATAACAGCAGATATGGCTATACAATGCAGCTCAACTTACCTACAGGTACAGGTAGACCAGGTGTATATTACTGTAATACTTCAGATGTGTCAATACAAACAGTACAAGTATCATCAAAAGGTGAGTAGATGAAACCATAACAGCAGATATGGCTATAGAATACAGCTCAACTTACCTACAGGTACAAGTAGACTGGGTGTATATTACTGTAATACTACAGATGTGTCGATACAAATAGTACAAGTAGCATCACAAGGTGAATAGATCAAACCATAACAGCAGATATGGCTATACAATGCAGCTCAACTTACCTACAGGTACAGGTAGACCAGGTGTATATTACTGTAATACTTCAGATGTGTCAATACAAACAGTACAAGTAGCATCTCAAGGTGAGTAGATCAAACCATAACAGCAGATATAGCTATACAATGCAGTTCAACTTGTATGGCTATATAATATACAACCTGCAGGTACAGAATATTACTGCAATTTTACTGCAATACCAAAACAATACTATACTAAGTTGGGGAAATGACATAACCCTGACAATGACCATACAATCATTTAGAATAAAGTGATTTCTCTACACAGCTAAAATACAACCAGAAAGTCAAACCAAGACAGTGAGTTGTGGAGATGATGTAAACTCACAATGACCATACAATCATTTAGAGTAATGTGATATATTTCTCTACACAGCTGAAATACACCCAGGGAGTCAAACCAAGACAGTGAGTTGGGGAGATGATGTAACACTGACAATGACCATACAATCAACATCAATATCAGAATCACAATTGAAATGGAAACATAATGGTGTGGATATAGAAGCATGGAATGGACAAAGTAGTATTACTATTACATCAGCTAAACCATCAGATGCTGGAATTTATGAATGTTACACTAGTCAACAACAGCGACAAGATGGATTAAATGGTTTTATGAGACTCATTGTTAGACGTAAGTTCATTTTGTTTTTTATTATGATTAATAATAAAATGTATAGTCTTTGTTAATGTCAATTATGACATTCATCAAGCAAGCTGGCATCCCATTCTGGCTCTATCACATCCCTTGTATCACATTGTTACTCATGTAATGTTTGATAACATTTCATCCCTGTCTTTTTAAATTCTTTTTATCTGCACTTGAACACGAATCATGCCACACAACAAACACCATGTACATCTTTTTGTAATAATAATAATTCCTTTATTGAAATCATACACACAATGGGGTATTGATCAATACAATAAAGGTAATATATATATATATATTATATAATGACAGAAAAAACAAAACAAAGTTACAAATATAACTAAAACTAATAAGATACATATTAAGAAAGAGAGAGAGAAAAAAAAGATAAATTATAAAAAACTTGTATAATAAAAAAAAATAGTGTTTTTTTGTTATGCGGCAGCTGAAAATCCACCCTTTTTTAAAACTGTCTTCCCTCAGAGTAAAACATTGGTAAATAAATTAACTTACCGTAAAAACTCGATTAATTCGCGGTAGTAAAAATAATTATTTTTTCAAGTGCACGAATTAATAGCGTAAAAACGGAAATTATTGGTTTTTGGTGCGCGAATTAAAAGAGTACTTTTCGATCGATTCAAAAAGGAGCTGTTTTCATAAATTTATTAGTGATTTGTTTTGTTTTCCAATGAACACGATTGCAGGACGTTTTTTAGTGCCTCACGTGGCTAGCGACATTCATGGCGTATAGTCGGGCAGAGAACACGCACTGCATCAAGGACCACGCACCATGTTACACTTGAAATGAAACAGTGAAATGGCAAAGGTCACTCTGTACACAAACAAACAATGAACACGTGGCTACAAAGTAGCCGTCTGGCTGCACTGCCTTTTTTATTTTTCTAGACATCGCTCGGGCCATGTTATGGCAGATATTACGAAGCCCATCTTGTCGGGAAAAATAACCCTGCATTGATAAAAATGGTCTCAGAAAATGTTTAGAAAAAATAATGTTTCGCGTTGACCAAATATAAGCATGCAAAGTATAAATTTAAAGTGTTTTAATACATTGGTGAGAGGTCGCATCACTAAGAAGGAAAAGCAAGCCAAAGTCGAAACGGGGTGCATCATGGAGATGACACAACACACGCTGCGACAACTGAGTAATCAGCGACATCGTTTTGGGACGCAATTGAACTTCAAGTACTTTTTTGCGAAACTTGTTGCTCGGCGATGCTGACATCAAGTGTGTGTTGACCGAAGTTTGACCCCAAGTCATGCACTGAACTGGCGCGTTACCTTAGCAACCTTTTTAGCTCCGCTGTCGACTTTGTCGAGCGGAGCTTATCATTTGAGTGATTGTCCGTCGTCGTCCGTCGTCCGTGTCAATGTTTTTCATTTTCGACTTCTTCTTGAAAACTACAAGTCTGAATGCTTTGATACTTGGTGTATATGTACCTTGGGTAGACCTCTCTCAGATTTATTCATTTCATTTTGGTGAATATTTTTGGTGAATATTTTTGTCATTTTTGGTAAAAAGTGATATTTTCAACTTCTTGTTAGAAACCGCAAGTCCAATTGCTTAGATATTACATATATAGGTACTACATGTGGATCTCTCTCAGATTTGTTCATTTTGTAATGATATTTTCAATTCTCTAATTTTGGTGAATATTTTTGTCATTTTTGGTAAAAAGTGATACTTTCGACTTCTTGTTAAAAACCACAAGTCCAATTGCTTTGATATTACATATATAGATACTACATATGGACCACTCTCAAATTTGTTCATTTCATGATGATATCTTCAATTCTTTAATTTTGATGAATATTTTTGACATTTTTGGTAAAAAGTGATATTTTCTTCTTGTTAAAAACCACAATCATTTATGGTCAAAAATGATATTTTTGAATTCTTGTTGAAAACAGCAAGTCCCATTGCATTGATACTATGCATATTGTTCATTTTCTAATGATATCTTCTGTTCTTTAATCGAAATGCGCATTGCTAACAGCGGAGCTATCTCAGCCGAGAGGCTGCTTGTTTTTCTTTTGTGCCCCGCGCGTCAAACTAGTAAAATTGTTATTATATCCGACGGTACTGTAATTACGCAACTTGTATGCAACTCTGTACTGGCTTGAATATATCAACTTGAACGTCGTTTACTTAATGCACTGCGTTTCTAATTACGCAAATTTGTTTACAATATTGTACCGGCTCTGTACTTCGTTATGTATTGCTTTCATGTTAATTAGTTTTTTTTTTAACTATTGTTAGGGCACTGACCCGGGGTATTGGGTCTGTGAATATTTCAATATCATCGACTTGATAATGCGTTGCATGCATAATAATTACGCAAACATAAACATACCATACGTCAAATTAAATTTTACTATAATATAATAAACTCTGGGCAGCAGACTTCGATCGCATTATTCACGTACATTTCGACTGAACTCTAATAACCACGTGTTTGGTTCATGCACTGATATTTAAATTCGGTCCACTCAGCTTGACGCAAATCAATATAGTTACTTGTCATTTGTTGGAAAAATTATTTAACTCTCACAAATACCATGGACGCGAAGAGTTAACTGGGGGTTAAATGAAAGGGAACGTCTTTCTTGGACAAAAAACACATCAGTACAAGATTATGTGTGCAAGGTTAGATTTATAGAAGGTACATAACCTCTTAACTCGGTGTTTTTTATCGAAGACTGTATAATGAAAATGTAACACGAGGTCAATCGCCCGACCAATCAAATATGTCAATTTACGCACCATAGGGCGGTTCACTTAAATGACGTAATAGAATAATGGCGGGCACATGGTCGATGCAACCCTGTGGACCAGCGACGAAAAAGCCCCGTACTAAGCTTTCCATCACGGAAATTCGTAATCGATGTGCTGACCGATGGATATTTATCGACTATGTAATAATCTTGCCCAACATCTGTAGTGTCGTGGAGGAATGATTTTTTTCACGTCAAATCTTTACCGAACCTAAACTGCTTGCTAACTGAAAGGCTGTGACGACGGAGATCATCTGCGATTGCGGCGACACCAAGTACTGATAACATAAAATTATATGTATATTTGTAATGTCTTCATGCAATATATTCTGAGTTATCCACTTTATTCTGGCCCGCGAATTAATAGGATACAATTTTAAACATGTTTTTGAACGCCGCGAATTAAAAGGATACATTTAAAAATTAGCGTTCAAAAATAAAATGGGTGCGCGAACTAATAGAGACCGTGAATTAATCGAGTTTTTACGGTAACCCATTTAACATTTGTCTATCTTTTAGTTTTAGTATGTTTATAACATTTTCATAGTCAAAGAAATTGTCCTGGAATATGTTGTGTTTGTCGAGGAGGTCATCTCTCTTCTTTTTGTAATAATTGCATGAAGAAGTAGTGTGAAGTGTTTCAATTTAAATAGATGTTTAATACTTGATACCCAGTTGTAAGTGCCTGTTTCGTCAGTTTTTACGCTAATGTTCATTGACCAGTGTATTTTTCTGACTTATTAGCCATTTTCAGCCAATATTTAAACATTTGGGTCAGACTTGCTAAGAGCAGTGGGTGGTGACCCAGTTGCATTAGGCAACCAATGCTTGTGGCTTTACAGCCAACTTTTAGAAGAAATTTGCAGAAAGAAATTTTCTGCTGGTGTTGTAAGACCTCCCACCAAACCTGTTCATACAACATTTCATGCAACATACATGTATCTAATTTCTACATACGTGTTGATGTCACTCAACTGTAATAAAATTTGTATCTACTAACTCTTACAAGCAATAAACTTGTAAGGAGATTACCACTACAGACCAGACAGACTTTAAATGTGTACCCATCCCCCTGAGATTGTTAGCTCAGTTAAGGCTTCCACCAAAGAACATCAACTATGATGCCTGCCTGTGCAGTCTCTGCTGGTGAGAGGTTGTGAAAAGAAACATGCACTTAGCACCAGTTTTACAGTCGAATCCCATCATGGAGTTGTTTGCTTGGATATATTCACCTTCATTATTTCTTGGGTTAATTCCAAATGGCTGAATGGTGGCCATTTTTATGCTAAAATTTAATCAAAATTAAGCATTTCTGCGATTCCAAAATTGGATATTGGTCGTCGTGTACATTGAACATTATAGGATCTGCAATCACATCATTTTGTTAAGATCAAATTCAAAATGTCTATTTTAATTTGTTTTATTGATTGTGGTTTCAGAGCCTCATCTCTGACGTGCTTTGTCTCATCATCTTCAAACTTTATATGTACATCATACCGTTAAAATCCTATTATAAACCGCGGTTTATATTACAATGTATCAAATAAAAAATTGGGATCAACAGCTCAAGTTCGGGGTGTGGTTTCTATTACGTACATATTGCAATCACTAAATGGGCGTGGTCATTTTTTCCCCACATCACTTGCACAAAAAAAAACAATACACCGTACAATCTTTTGAATATAAGCGTAACTCCAATTTAGATGTCAGGGAAGAGCGATAAGCGTCACATCACAAAAAAAATGTTCACATGAAAAAAAAAAAATATATTTAATGCAATATGCATTTATTTTTTTAATTTTCTTCGTAACGGAAAGTATTATACTGACAGGAGATTCAAATAAAAACAAACATTAATGCATTGCTTAGTAGAAAATGATCATGATACGGCACTAAAAAAGTACGGTACCGTGGGTACGGTAACGCAATCCGGCCATGCTTCGGCTCACAAGTGAATAACTTACTTGTTTTCGAAGTGTTGAAATTGTTGATTATTACTCAGTAGTGATTATAATAATGCACCAAAAATAAATTTGTTGAATTTTTATCAAATGCAAGTAAAATTCAACTTAGTTTCACCGTAAGCGAATTATTTCGGTCACATGTAAACGATCAATGCGATACGGCATCAGCCATGTAGTTTGAATGCACACAAGACATTACTTGACCGAATAGGTCAAGTCGCTAATTAACCAATCAAAATGCTGGATGGTGCCCATGTGTTCAAATTACCTTAGTTCATTTAAATATGTTAATGACAGGTCACCGACTTCATGGTGAACGAAACACAGAAGCGATTTACCGATAATGTAGTGCGATCTTTTGGCTTTGATTTCCATGGGAAAACGACATGACTTTTTTTTTTAAATCAAGAAATTAGTTGTTTGCGATAAACTGAGCATTGAAAAAGAATGTCGCATACGACTTATTTACCACTCCCGTGTCACTGAGAATGTTCTAGAACCGTACTCTGTCTGGATGGAACATTCTAGGAATTTATAGTAAGTTCCAGACTCATTATGTATGCTGATGTAATGGTTTATTTATAGACAGTGTGGGTATATATAGGGGAGTTGTTCAGCACTGAGTTCAGATCGGAGATCTCGTTGAATTGTATTGGAGTTTAAGTATCTAGTTGTTGGAGTAGTGGAGTTTTACCGCGTTATTGTACTTGATGTTTGCAGAGTATAATAATACCAGTACCAGTTGAAACCTCATCTGTTGGCTCCGTGTTCGTATTTTATCATCGCCGCCAGGGAAGTCTTTTTGTTACTGTTGCCATTTTGGTATTTGAACCATCACACCTGTACTATACCAATTACGGTAATATTACGTTGCGTGTGACAAAGAATTTTACAGTTTTTCGGTGATAACAGCTCATTGTCGAAAACTTGCGACACACGGACGTATTCATGAGGAGTATTGACAAAAGTTGTCGCAAGGACAAAAGCAGTTTCACTGCGTGTTTGACATCCTAACACTACTGAACAATAAAGAGATGTGAATATTTTTAGGCACATTGTCGAAACAAATGAATAGGATTAGGAACAATGTACCAGCTGGTTGAAACAAAGTCAGTCACGGTCTTGTTGAATTGGGGGTGCGGTTAGTAATATGTACTTTTCATGTTTTCAATTTTTGTTGAGAACTCTTTAACACTGAAGCCGAAATCGGGGGTGCGGTTACTATTAGGTATGTGTTTATAATAGGATTTTAATGGGGTACTCCATGTCACACGTATGCATACATGTATTTATTCATTTATTCTCAATCAGATTCAAGATGGCCAAATTAAAACCATTTTATTGTCAAAAATTCATAAAAATCAAGTATTTCTGCTATTCTCGAACTGGATCTTGGTCATGTAAGGTACTATACTATACTATATATATACTATACTATACTATACTATACTATACTATACTATGGTCGGAGCAGGACGTGTTTTTGAACGCTCCTGATCTCGGCCAACTGGCTCGTCTTTTGCTGCCTTTGTGAGTACAGTGCTTGTTCTTCAACGCTTCCACGTTTTGTATATAATATCACTGATTGTGTGTGAGTATTTCTTATTCAGTTTTGTTGGTTATTTTCTCGTTTTTGGAGACGTTTTCCTTGTTTGATTGTGGGTCGAAGTGAACGGCAACCAAGATGGCGGCCGTTCAAACAAAAGCTTCGTCCACACCTGCTGTTAATCTTACAAGAAGACATGCAGTTCGTTGTGAAAGTGTGGATGGTATTCCAGTTCAAACGTACGTGGAAACAGCGGCCGATTTAATCGGTGGTAACAACATAATTGCTGCTTCAAGAATGAACAAATCTGTTGTGATTTTTATGTCATCAGTTTCCTGTGTTGACATGGTTTGTGCCAATGGAATGGACATTGGCGATTTGTCTATTTCGGTAGAGCCACTTGTCCGTCCATCCACCAAAGTGGTTTTATCAAATGTGCCACCTTTTCTACCAAATGAATGCATTACTCGTGCTCTAACACCATATGGACGGGTAATGAGCGGTGTCCGTATTATCTCACTTGGTTGCAAAAAACCAACGTTAAAACATGTTCAATCTTTTCGAAGACAGGTTTATGTGCATCTCAAAAACACAAATATTAATGGTTTATTGCCAATTGTGTATGACAACCAAACTTTCAATATATATATTTCAACCGATGATTTTGCATGTTTTTCATGTCATCAAAAAGGTCACACACGTAATAACTGCCCAAACAAACACTCTATTGTTATGCAAAATAAAAACCCAGAAAACAATGGCGATGCAATTCACACTTTGACAGACGGACCAGAACAGAATTCCACAGAAAGTGTCAATAACAAAAATGACACCCTGAACAATGGTAACTCTCAATTTTCTGCTATGGATGAGGGGTCGGATAGTCAACAATTGTGTCAGGGTAAACATAATACTGAAAACAATGATAAAACAGATACAGTTTCAGACAATGTTAATGAAAACGTATCAACTGATATCAACCAAGAAAATGATCCTAACATGGAAGTTGACAATACACAATCAAACAGTTCTAAAAAACGTGCTCGATCACCCCATAGCGCCGATAGGCTAAATGAAACTTGTGAAAGCCAACTTTTTGACAACGAAAACGAATGCGCTTTAAACAAATGTTTTTCTGACATTGCTTCAGTAGAAGAGAGGGTACGAACCCCTCCTTCTCCCCCTATTTCCTCCCCCTCTCTACCCCTGCAACCTTGTGATGCACCTCGGCACGTTTATGCAGAGGTTACCATTTCTAAAAAAACAACCTTTGCCGAGGTTACTACAGGCAAACAACCATCTACAGCCACTGTACCTACTACTGTTGCATCACATGACCTGCTTCTGTCTCCATCATCACCAACTTGTACGTTTGAATCAACAAACCTTTCACCGCTAGAGTCACTTTCAATCTCACCAGAAACGTCGTCTGTTGACACACAAGAAACTTCCGTAGCCCCCAGTGACCCAGAAAATACCACTGGGGACATAGACGACGATCAAAGCAGTGACAATGAGGGATCAGTTGTATCTCTCGTATCTAGTCTTGGGGATACAGACACTCAAATCTCCAACATGGCGATAAAAAAATTTCTGGTGGCAACACTACATTCCAGAAAATTTATTGAAATGTGTTTTGATTTCTGCCCAAATCTCAAAGTACTTGTTAAACACCTTACAAACTATCGTCACTCACAGAGATTGAATTCATCACAAAAATAAAAAAAGTATATTAAAACAACAGGCGAGTTTATCGCTGAAGTGTAATATAATGGACATCACATTGATTAATATTTTATATTTTCTGTTTACCATGGCATCCTCTATTTCAGGAATCACCTTAAATGTCAATGGCTGTCGGGATTCTATGAAAAGATACAGAATTTTTGAATTCTTGAAACGTGATCATCCATGTGATTTCTACTTTTTGCAGGAAACTCACTCACTACCTTCGGATGTTAACACCTGGCAAGTTGTGTGGCGGGGTATTGGTTTGTTTTCTCATGGGACTACAAATCACGCTGGTGTGTCCATTTTCTTTGCACCCAATTCCGATGTTGTTGTTTTATCACATACAAACATTATTCATGGTCATCTTCTGCACGCACACGTGAAAATAAACAACAGTCCTTTTCACCTTTTTAATGTATATGCCCCAATTGACAGTAATGAGCGCATTGAATGCTTTCAAAAACTAAAAAATCATATCAACAGCCTTAACAATGACCCCGTTATAATAGGGGGTGATTTCAACTGCACCATTTCACCTGAACTCGATCGTAACGGCGACAATGAGCCAGACATACGCACGTCGCGTTCTCTCAAAAGCGTGTTAGAGCGCTTTAAACTTGTTGACGCCTGGCGTCACTATCATGGCGACATCACTAATTATACATGGGGACGTGCTTGTACACGGGTACGTCTCGATAGGTTTTACATCAGTAAGCACATGCGCAGTAGAATAAGTACAACACAAATAACTAACGACTCTTGTGCTTTTTCTGATCACTCTGTTCTGTTTATAAAACTTTCCTTTGGTAACACCAGAAATAAAAATCCAGTCTGGTGTATGAATACTGAAATACTTGGGGATATTGAGTACGTTAATACCTTTACTGAGTTCTGGGCTTATTGGCAGACTCAGCGCAACATGTTCAACAAATTACAATGTTGGTGGGATGTCGGCAAAAATAAGATAAAATGGTTAACTCAAGACTACTGTCATTTTAAAAACCACAACATTAAACAAGATAAAATGCGCCTTGAAAATGAAATCCATCAAATAGAGCACTCCATGAGAAATGGTAGTGAATTTCCTGGGATTTATCATGAGAAAAGGCAACTTTTGACACGCATAGTTTTACAACAAACTCAAGGATCTGCTACGCGTGCGCGACACAGGTTTTTGAATGAAAGCGATGTTCCGAGTTCATATTTTTTTCAAGTCGAAAAACAGCACGGCACGAAAAAGACCATCACCCACCTTAAGTGCGACGATGGCAATCTCACTAACAATTTTCAAGATATCCTTCACACCACTAGAAACTTTTATAACAATTTGTACACACCTGCTAGCACTGATACAATTTCACAAGACATTATCCTAGAAGGTTTACCACAGCTGAGTGCAAGTGATCGTGATGACCTGGATGACGTCATCACATATGATGAATTCAAACAAACTGTTAAACTTCTTGCCGCTGGGCGTACCCCTGGCATTGATGGCATACCGTGCGAATTCTATCAGAAATTCTGGGATGTCATTGGTCACGATCTGTATGATGTTATGTTGTGCTCAGTTCAGGATAATAAATTGCCCACATCATGCACTAAGGCAGTTGTCACCTTGCTCCCAAAGGAGGGGGACAATACTCTTTTGAAAAATTGGCGCCCTGTGAGTCTGCTTTGTACTGACTACAAAATACTCACCAAAACATTGTCACTACGTCTCCGCTCCGTTATTAGTTCAATCATACACTCCGATCAAAGTTGTAGCATTCCGAACCGTCATATTCATGACAATATTAACTTACTCCGAGACTGCATTGATTATGCAAACATTAATAACTCTCCATTGGGTATTGTCGCCCTCGACCAGGAAAAAGCCTTCGACAGGATTCACCATGATTACCTGTTTAAAACTTTGAAAGCTTTTGGCTTTGGTCCTACTTTCATTAGTTATATCAGTCTCATATATTTCAATGCACAATCACAAATCCGTATAAACAGCGCCCTCACTGCACCTGTATCCCTTTCACGGGGCATACGTCAAGGCTGTTCACTGTCATCACTTTTGTACGTTATTGCAATCGAACCATTACTTGATAAAATTAGAAAAGAAAAAGACATCAAAGGCATCACTATTCCTCATAGCAACGGTCGTCAATGCAAACTTACAGCATATGCTGATGATGTCGAGTTCTTCGTTACTCGTCATCAAGACTTTGATAAACTTGGAAAATGGCTACGAACGTGCATCGAATTCAAAGGTTAACTTTGTAAAATCGGAAGGTTTATGGGTTGGTTCCTGGCGAAATAATACCATCGCGCCTTTGGGCATTAAATGGAACAACTCGGGGTTGAAGATGCTTGGGGTATATCTTGGTAATATCAAGCTGTTTACGAAAAAGAACTGGACAGAATTACTGCAAAAAGTTGAAAATAAAATTGAGTTCTGGTCTCATTTTGCACCAAGTATGTCCTATAGAGGGCGTGCGCTCGTTGTTAACAATTTGTTATCGTCTCAATTGTTATACAGACTCCACAGCCTATCACCACCACCTGATATCATTTTATCACTACAAAAATCATTTGTTAATTTTCTATGGCATGGGCGCCATTGGATTGCAGCCGAAACCTTGTACTTGCCTTTGGAAAAAGGTGGTCAAAATGTCACTCATCTGCCTACACGTATTCGCACTATGCGGCTTGAATATATTCAGAGATACCTCTATTCGGATTATGACCACCCAAGCTTTAAATTCACAGACTACTTTTTCAACGCTGCTAATGAAGATCTGAGGTATTCTCGTCATTTACTTTGCACTAATCTTAATATGTCATTCCTTCATCTCCCACCGTTTTATCCAGACTTATTACAGTGTTGGAAATCATTGGCAAAAATGCGTATTATTGATTTGAATACAACTAGCCTACTTGCTGAGCCACTTTTTCATAATCCGCTCATCTGTCACCCACTTAGAAACGAACCATTTCTTTTAAAGCACTTTACCGACGCGGGAGTTGTGAGGATTGGGGATTTGTTTGATACTTCAAACAAATCGTGGTTTTCCAGCTCATATTTTGTAAATAAAGTTAATATCCGCTCTGAACGTATTCTCAAACTCAGTCTCAAAGTCATCCACGATTCCATTCCAACTAAATGGAAAAATGTCATTAACACAAAACTAAAAAAACAACGATGTTAATGAGCCACCTCCGACACATCTAAGTTTTCAGTTACACGAGTCGGACGAGTTAAACTTGCCTCTGTATAAAATTGAAAAAGGTGCAATATATAAATATTTGTTAATGGTTCTTCATATAAACCAACATCCATATAAATTGTACACTGTCTGGCGAGACATTCTCAGTCCACCTACTGACTTCAAACCTAATTTTAAGGACAGCTATGCATTACCAATCACAAAGTATGAGGGTGATTTACAGTGGCGTATCATACATGGGGCGTACGCCACCACCGGCTTCCTAAAGCACTCCAATTTTACTGCATCTGACAAATGTCCACTCTGTGGAGATTCCGACTCTCTGTCACATATTTTCCTGGAATGTCATGAAATTGGCGCTCTTTGCAGGCTCGTCAACTGTATAGGATCCAGACTCCTGAAGCCAGATGTGTCAGCTCCATCATGGTGGTTTGTTGCGCTACCACCTCATGTAAAAATATATTTCTGTATACAATTTGTGCTGCAAAAATCTCCATTCATATCAGTCGTCGTAATAAACGGGATGGCAACGGTTCCATTTACCCACTTGAAAATTTCAAAAACCGTGTAGCTAGCAGAATCAAATCAGAATATGCATATTATAAACTTAATGACCAACTACAACAGTTTGAACTGACATGGACGTGTGGTGGCGCTCTTTGTTCATTAGACAACGGATTGCTACAACTCAATTGGTAAATGCTGTTATGTTTCATGTTAAGGAACTACGTCCTGGGCATGACGTTAAAACTGCATCCGGTTGTGGAGTTTTTGAACTTGGGAGAATGAGGTTACCCTTTACCACAACTACCTCCAGGTCACCCTTGGGCAAGGTGTAGCACCTGTCAGCCTTGGGTGCCAACTTCCCACATAATAAGTTTGGTTGACGTCAGTAAGGGCATACGGTCGTAAAAGCCAGGCACCAACTCAGCCTCACGTCTGAGGTATTACCTAATAAAGGCAACGTGTATGGTAATTTAAATATGTATATATTTATCCTGGGCAAGATTTTAAACTACATCCGGTTGTGGAGTCTATGGACTTGGGATAATGGGGTTACCCTTTGCCACAACCACCCCTAGGTCACCCTTGGGCAAGGTGTAGTACCTGTCAGCCTTGGGTACCAACTTCCCACATAATAAGTTTGGTTGACGTCAGTAAGGGCATACGGTCGTAAAAGCCTTGCACCAACTCAACCTAAAATGTGAGGTATTACCTGATAAAGACAACGTGTATGGTTTAATTATGTATATATTTATCCTGGGCAAGATTTTAAACTACATCCGGTTGTGGAGTCTATGGACTTGGGAGAATGGGGTTACCCTTTGCCACAACTACCCCTAGGTCACCCTTGGGCAAGGTGTAGTACCTGTCAGCCTTGGGTGCCAACTTCCCACATAAAATGTTTGGTTGACGTCAGTAAGGGCATACGGTCATAAAAACCTTGCACCAACAGATCCGCATAGGTGGACAATATTTTATGTAAATATGTATATATACGTTTCAGTTTTCCTTAGCATTTGGCAGGGGGGGGGGGATCGTAACCTCTTGTAGTGAGAACCAGTGTGACTGGCCTGCCAACGGGATGCTAAGGTTTTTATAGTAAAAGTTATCAGTCACTTCCGTTAATGTAATTTAGTTTTATTATCCGTAAATCAAAAATCACTATACTATACTATACTATACTATACTATACTATGGTCGGGTGAGGACGTGTTTTCACATCGCTCCGTGGTTTGTGCCACTTCCCCAGCTTTTTGGCGCGTATAGTACTTCAGCGTGTCAGTTTTTTACTACAAACACGTTGCATTTATCATTGGAATGCTTTCTGTGAGTATTTTGTACTGTCATTTTCGGAATTTAACGTATTTTGGGTTGGTTTCGTTTTGAGTGTGGCAAGGTGACACGTCATCGTTCACGCTCGGTGTACTTGACCAACTTGATCGCAATTGTATTGCCTATGTGAGCGCAGCGATTTTAAATCAACATTTCAACTATTGTACATATTTTCTTGTGAGTATTTACTTGGGTTTACTGGGGTGTTTTCTAGTATTTGGGGGGAGTTGTGTTTCAAGGTGTGGCAAGGTGAACGACGACCAAGATGACGTCTGTTCAAAACAAGCCTTCGACCACACCCTTTTTAAAATTGACACGTAATCATGCAGTTCGCTGCGAAAATTGTGATGGCGTTTCTGTTCATTCATACGTGGAGGCAATGGCCGATTTAACTGGCGGTAGCAACATCGTCGCGGCCTCTCGTATGAACAGGTCTGTAGTTGTTTTTTTCTCTAATGTTACGTATATTGACATGGTGTGTGCGGCGGGTCTGGACATCGGTGATCAGCACATTGCTGTTGAACCATTGGTTCGTCCATCAACTAGGGTTGTTCTTTCCAATGTCCCACCATTTATGCCCAATGATTGTATTATTCGTGCGCTTGCTTCACATGGCCGCGTTATGAGTAATATTCGTACCATTCCACTCGGTTGCAAACAGCCCTCATTAAAACATGTCCAGTCTTTTCGTAGACAAGTGTATGTCCATTTGAAAGATCCTAATATTAATGGTTTACTGCCAATTCAGTATGATGGAAAGGTTTATAATATTTATGTCTCAACAGATGATTTTCGTTGTTTTTTGTGCAAAGAATCCGGTCACACACGTAATAATTGTCCACAGTCTGGTGCTGTGCAAAACAGTGCAAACGAAACGTCAAAATTAAATATCAATGATTTGAACAAAGAATCTCACAATAATGGTAACAGTAATGATGTTAATGGACTGGTTTATGTATCTTCTGATAAAGAAAATGATAAAACTGTCAACAATCATATTGAAAATGATACAACTGTGCATAAAGAGGGATATGGTGATGATGAAATGGAAATTGAGAGCCAAACTAACAAAAGTAAAAAACGTGCTCGTTCCAAATCACCAATCAACAAAGAAAAACGGTGTGTTACAAATACAATACAAGGTGAATCTGAACGTAACAATGATTGCAGCGCTGACATTACTGTATTTAATGATACAACTGTTGAAGAGAGGGTACAAACCCCTCCTTCTCCCCCTCCACCTCCCCCTTTATCTACCCGACCCATTGTTGAAACTGCGCCACCTCACGTATATGCTGAGGTAACTGTTACTAAACCGGTGGAAACGGTTTCTATGCATATTGTTAATAACGCTGGTGTTCATATATCATCAACGCCCCCGACAGAATCTAGTGCTGATTCTGTTAATTATTCGCCGTTCATGAACACCCCTTTTTCCTCTACAGATAACATGTCACAGGACCTATTTGTGACACCTCTTGCTTCGAGGGACGTACCAACTGAGGCCACAGGTGAAAACGAGTCTGATGATACGGACAATGAAGGGTCCGTCATTTCTGACATATCAAGCTGCGCTGACGGTGATATTCACCTTTCAAATGAGTCAATCAAAGAATTTTTGGTTTCCACTTTACACTCACGCCAGTTCATTGAACGATGTTTTGAATTTTGTCCCAATTTAAAAGTACTCCTGAAAAAGCTAACTAACTACAAGAATTCTCAAAAACAAAATTCGGCGCAAAAAATCCGTATTGGAAAGTTAATCAACAAAATTAAGAAACACATCAAGTCTACTGGGAAGCACCTTGCTGACTTTTAGATTCCTTGTTTTTTGTCTTTGTTACTATCTTACATTTATTGCCATGGCATCTTCCATATCTGGTGTTACACTCAATGTTAATGGATGTCGTGATGCTATGAAAAGGTACAATATTTTTGAATACTTAAAGAAAAAGCACCACTGCGACTTTTATTTTTTGCAGGAAACCCACTCTTTGCCTTCTGATGTAAATACTTGGCAAGTTGTGTGGAGAGGGAGGGGCGCTTTTTCCCATGGTTCAACAAATCACGCTGGGGTAGCTATTTTATTTGCACCAAACTCAGATTTTAATTTAATTTCTGTCACTGACATTATACCTGGTCATCTGCTGCACGCCCATGTCAAAATTAGCAATAATGCTTTTCACCTGTTCAATGTTTACGCCCCCATTGATTGTAATGAACGTATTCAATGTTTTCAAGAGCTCAAACATCACTTAAACAAGTTGAATGATGACCCAGTGATTGTTGGAGGGGATTTTAATTGCACGATTGCACCTGATATTGATCGGAATGGCGGCAAAGAGCCGGACATGCGCACATCTCATTGTCTCAGCTCCGTTTTGCAACGTTTTAAACTTGTTGACGCTTGGCGACATCACCATGGCAACATCACTAACTACACATGGGGGCGTGGTAACACGCTGGTTCGCCTCGACCGGTTCTATATTAATAAGCACATGCGTAGCCACGTTTTAAATGTTGAAATCAATAATGACGCTCGTGCCTTTACTGACCACTCGCTAGTATATATTAAATTTACTCAGGGTAACATCAAAAATAAAAATCCTGTTTGGTGTCTCAATACTGACGTTCTTAAAGAGGATCAATACATTGATACCATAACTGAATTCTGGGCTCGGTGGCAATTACAGCGTAACTCATTTAGTAACTTACAATCATGGTGGGATATCGGAAAGCATAAAATAAAACTGATATCTCAAGACTACTGTCATTTTAAACAGCGCGAGCACAAACAGCAAAAACGGGTCTTGGAAAATGAAATTCATGAAATGGAACATCATAACATGAACAACACTCCATTCCCTGATATTTACCATGAGAAAAAATCCATTTTATCACGTCTTGTTCAACAAGAAAATAAAGGTATGGCCATTCGAGCACGCCACAAATATCTGAATGAGAGTGACATCTCAAGTTCTTACTTTTTCAACATTGAAAAACAAAATGGTCACAAAAAAACCATCACTCGTATCAAGCAACCTGATGGCACCATTACAGAAAATCCTAAAGTAATTAATCAAATTGTTCGCAATTTTTACCAATCACTTTACACACCTGATACTACAGATGAGCATGCGCAGAACACTATGCTCGAAGGTTTGCCTCAACTTAGTGAAACTGACCGCACTGACCTTGACAATGAGATTACTTTAGAAGAACTGAGTAACACAGTAAAAGTTCTTGCTAGTGGACGCACTCCGGGAATCGATGGAATTCCGTATGAATTCTATCAAAAATTCTGGAGTCTCATTGGCAAGGATCTCTGTGAAGTTTTTGTCTCGTCTGTACGAGATGGGGTTCTGCCATTGTCCTGCACAAGAGCGGTCGTCACTTTGCTTCCCAAAAAAGGTGACTATACTAACTTAAAAAATTGGCGACCCGTTAGTCTCTTGTGCAGTGACTATAAAGTTTTAACCAAAACTTTGACACTTCGTCTTCGTTCTGTTATTGGATCCATTATTCACCCTGACCAGAGCTGCAGTATTCCAAATCGTCACATTCATGACAACATCAATGTACTTCGTGACTGTATTGACTACGCCAACACTGCGCACTTGCCTCTGGGTATTGTAGCTCTGGATCAGGAAAAAGCCTTTGATAGGATTCATCGTACGTATATGTTTAAAGCATTACAGGCGTTTGGTTTTGGTTGTAATTTTATCAACTACATAAATCTCATTTATTCTAATGCCCAATCCTTTATTCGCGTCAATAGCACCCTCACCTCACCAATAGTGTTTTCGCGTGGTATTCGCCAAGGTTGCTCTCTATCCACCCTTCTTTACGTTATTTCTATCGAGCCTCTTCTTGATAAAGTCAGGCGTGAGAAAGACATTAAAGGTTTTGAAATTCCTCAGAGTGATGGTCGCCACTGCAAACTCGCAGGATATGCTGACGATGTTGAGTTTTTTATCACTCGTAAGCAAGATTTCAACAAACTTGCTGAATGGCTTCACATTTATGAGCGTGCTTCCAATTCGAAAGTAAATTTTCAAAAATCGGAAGGATTGTGGGTTGGAAGCTGGCGCAACAACAAAGATTCCCCTTTGGGTATTAAATGGAACAATACTGGTTTAAAACTTCTAGGGGTACACTTAGGCAATGAGAAAAGTTATACCAATAAAAACTGGGCAGAAGTTAAAGAAAAGATAAAACATAAAATCGAGTTTTGGTCCCATTTTGCCTCAGGCATGTCCTACAGAGGACGCGCTCTCGTCATTAATAACCTGTTATCCTCTCAGTTATTTTATCGCTTCTACAGTTTGTCTCCTCCTCATGAACTTGTCAACTCCATACAAACATCTCTTGTCAATTTTCTATGGCAAGGTAGACACTGGGTGCCAGCGGCAACACTATACTTGCCCCTAGAAAAAGGTGGTCAGAATGTTACGCACCTGCGTTCACGAATTAACAGCATGCGTCTTGAATACATTCAACGATTTCTGTATTCTGGTTATGATCATTCCTGTTTTAAATTCACAGATTATTTTTTTAATCAAGCTGGAGATTTACCTTATGGCAGTCATTTATTATGCACTACGCTCAATAGCTCGCTTCTTCGACTGCCGTCGTTTTACGTTGATTTGTTGCAATGCTGGAAGTCTCTGGAAAAAAGGCGCATTTTTAATGAAAACAATGTCACCGACATCCTTGCCGAACCACTTTTTAACAACCCTTATGTTTGCCACCCTGTACGTAATGAACCATTTCTTTTAAAACACTTTGCCGCCACACACATTATTAGGATTAGTGATTTGTATGACTTCACCAGTAATTCTTGGCTTGCTAGCTCTTATTTTGTGAATAAAGTGAATATTCATTCCAATCGCATCCTTAATCTCAGTCTTCAAATCCTACATGACGCAATTCCTGCTAAATGGAAACAGACTATCAACACGCAGTTAAAATTTACCACAGATAATCGCCCACCTCCTACTCACCTCAGCTTTCAGCTGCATGTTTCAGATGATTTAAATTATCCACTGTATAAAATAGAGAGAGGTGGGATTTACAGATATCTTGTCAAGGTACTCAACATAATTCGTCATCCAGAAAAACTTGACACTGTGTGGCGTGACATTCTTAGTTTAACACCGGACGTTGCGCCTAATTTCAAAGGTTGCTACACCTCTCCTATCACAAAACACGAGGGAGATCTACAGTGGCGCATTATTCATGGTGCCTACACTACAGCGGGCTTTCTTGTTGGTGCCAATCTCGCCACTTCAGAAAATTGTCCACTTTGTGGCGAGTTGGATTCTTTGCCGCATATTTTCCTGGAATGTCCGGTGATTGATGCCCTCTGTGGTAGTATCAAGCATTTGTCTACAAATCTTCTCAAGCCTGGTATCTCAGTTCCACATTGGTGGTTTGTTATTCTTCCTCCTCATCATTCGAGTAAATTTCTCTCTCGTCAGTGTGAGAGCATCTTCTTGTATATTATATCAACTGCCAAAATAGCAATTCATATCTCTCGTCGGAATAAGCGAGAGAAAAACCTGCTTGTGAATCCATTTGAAATATTCAAGAATCGAATTGTTGCCCGGATAAAGTCGGAGTACCAGTATTTCAAAATGATAAAACAACTGGAAAGGTTTGAACAAGTCTGGGCTACTAATGATACACTTTGTTCAGTAGAAAATGGAGTATTACAATTCCATGTCTGATTGCGTTTTCATATTTTATTTTTTCTGGTTTCCTTCACATGGTCATTTTGTTTCGTGTTTTCTTTATACGTTTCGGTTTTCCTTAACATTTGGCAGGGGGGATCGTAACCTCTTGTAGTGAGAACCAGTGTGACTGGCCTGCCAACGGGGTGCTAAGGTTTTTATAGTAAAAGTTATCAGTCACTTCCGTTAATGTAATTTAGTTTTATTATCCGTAAATCAAAAATCACTATACTATACTATACTATATATAAGGTCATGTAAGGTGTATAGATTGATTTTGTTCAAACTTGATAACACATTAATTATGTTTTTTTGGGTCCAAGTATGTCATGTTTTATGAAAATTGGGTTAACACCAATGTTTCTGTAACTTCTTCATTTAAGCTACCTTGAAGCTGTGTTGCCCGGTCGAGGTTGTGGTTTGAAGCTTAGCAACTACTGAGTGAGCATGCAAACAAGCCTCTTTTCTGTGTTAGATATTATCTCTATTAGTCTCAATTAAGGCCAAAATACTAGATCGTACAATTGTGTCAACCATTCCCATGACTCTGTAATATGGGCTTTTCATACATCCCCGGATAGTATTTAGGGTGAACATGATGTTATTGTTCTCAGGAATGTATAGATTTGTTTTATTTCACTTTACATATACTGGTAGGTAGTGAAAATACATTACACATATTGATAGACACAATTTCACTATTGAAAATGTATGCTTGGATAAAAGTATATGTATGTAATTTTAATTTTAGCGAAAATAGGGCGAAATAGCTAGAGGTTTTTACCTGTTGTTGATAATGAATTGACCAATATTTCATACAAGTTATACACAGTGCATTACATATATTGATAGGCATAATTTCACCAATCAAATTGTGTTTTTGTCTTTTTTACCTTGCCTGTACCGTCAAAGATGGAAGGGAAAGGTATATTAAGGGACAAATTTTGTCCGCCGTTGTTGTTGTTGTCGTCGTTAATAATTGTTATTGTGTGCATAATAACTTTACTAATTCTATTTCAAACTTCATCAAACTTGGTCACCTTATTTATCAGTATAAAGTCTTTCCTAAGTTTGAACAACAGATGTCCTGTATTAAAATATCATGCAAAAATTGAGAAAATCTGATAAAATATTTTGACTGTTTATACTTGACTGATCACTGGTGATACACATCAAAGGTCACTGATCTCAGTGGAAATATGCATTGTTGTATGTGTTCAATGAAGCAAATCATTTATCTTGTAATAATATTCTTGGTAATGTATCCCCCAAATCCCATGGGAATACTATACTGGGTTTCAAAACCAACTCATGGAGAGATTTTTTGCACAGTCTGATACACATTTGCAAACCTACCAATAAAATCTTTACAGAAAACAAGATGTCAGGAAATCAATATAAGCATTCCTATGAACTGGGTGCCAAACTTTGATCTGAAGCTAATAGAAAATCTGTTTAGTTCAAAGTTATCAAATCAAAAACAATACATAAAAAATACATAAAAAGCAAAACGTTGCATCCACATTTTAAAAAGAAAATTGTACGAAAATATATGTATTCTGTATTTGACAAACAGTTCATTCGACAAATGAAAACTCACAGGAATATTATGTTTTAGCTATTAGAACAGAATGATAGAGTTTTTATAATACTAGTTTAAAGACGCACTTCAAAAACGAAGATTACAGTGTTTGAAGATGTAGATTCTCAGGAGACAACAGTACTGTTGACTTCTCCCTCCACTGGACACCAACTAACTTTAAGTTGATTTGCATACAAAGCAGAGCTTGCAACATGATAGCTATTCATAGAGGTTTTTTTTTTACTTTTCATATAATACAGTAGTCACACAATTAATATAATAAAAGGCAGTTCATATTTGTCTCAGTGAATCATTAATTTTTGACAGACACCTGTAAAAAATACTTGGACAAAAGCCAGCTAAGATTTTCTGTTATCTTGCATGTTTTATGAATCTATTCACGTCTAAATGCAGCATTTTTTTCTGCGATGAGGCATTTGTTTTTATACTTAAGTATCTGAATTACTTTGAATAAAGCTGGAAATTATGTCTCTTAAAATAATTAAACAAATAAGGCACCAATGCTTTTGTAAGATATTTACATTCCCCACTGTTGTTTCAACCCCAAAACTTGTTTGTATTGAAAATTAATTATGAAAATGCATATTTATATTGAAACAAACTATGATAAAGGGAATTATATTATATATATAGTCTATCAACAGATTATTAGTCCCCGTTCGTCCGTCCGTGATCACCTGTATCTCGAACATGCATGGACCGATTATGTTCAAACTTCACTCATACATCACACATTATATGGGACATATGCACATGCATTTTGTTCATGATCTGATTAACGATAGCCGAATAGCGGCCATTTTAAGGCCGGAAATGCATCAAAATCGCACATTTTCACCATTCCGGACCCAGATCTCAGTTATGCATGGACGGATTTTGTTCAAATTTGATACATACATTAAACATAATAGGACCTTGATGCACGTAATTTTTTTGGATCGGGTTCGAAATGGCCGACTGGCGGCCATTTTGTTTTAAAGAATTCAGTTCTGGATCCGTATCTGAGACATGCTTGGATTGATCGAGTTCAAACTTCACACACACAAGGTACATCATGTCACAAATATGTATGTGCATTTGTTTCATGATCTCATTAACGATAGCCAAATGGCGGCCGCTTTAAGGCCGAAAATGCATTGAAATCGCACATTTTCACCATTCCGGACCCGGATCTCAGTTATGCATGGACGGATTTTGTTCAAATTTGATACATACATTAAACATAATAGGACCTTGATGCACGTCATTTTTTTTGGATCGGGTTCGAAATGGCCGACTGGCGGCCATTTTGTTTTAAAGAATTCAGTTCTGGATCCGTATCTGAGACATGCTTGGATTGATCGAGTTCAAACTTCACACACACAAGGTACATCATGTCACAAATATGTATGTGCATTTGTTTCATGATCTCATTAACGATAGCCAAATGGCGGCCGCTTTAAGGCCGAAAATGCATTGAAATCGCACATTTTCACCATTCCGGACCCGGATCTCAGTTATGCATGGACGGATTTTGTTCAAATTTGATACATACATTAAACATAATAGGACCTTGATGCACGTCATTTTTTTTGGATCGGGTTCGAAATGGCCGACTGGCGGCCATTTTGTTTTAAAGAATTCAGTTCTGGATCCGTATCTGATACATGCTTGGATTGATCGAGTTCAAACTTCACACACACAAGGTACATCATGTCACAAATATGTATGTGCATTTGTTTCATGATCTCATTAACGATAGCCAAATGGCGGCCGCTTTAAGGCCGAAAATGCATTGAAATCGCACATTTTCACCATTCCGGACCCGGATCTCAGTTATGCATGGACGGATTTCATTCAAATTTGGTACATATATTAAACATAATAGGACCTTGATGCACGTCTTTTTTTTTCGGATCAAGTTCGAAATGGCCGACTGGCGGCCATTTTGTTAAAGAATTCAGTTCTGGATCCGTATCCAAGACATGTCTGGATTGATCAAGTTCAAACTTCACACACACATGGTACATCATGTCACAAATAGATATGTGCATTTGTTTCATGATCTGCTTAACAATAGTGGAATGATGGCCATTTTAAGGCCGAAAATGCATCAAAATCACGTATTTTCACAATTCCAGAACCGGATCTCAGTCATGCATGGATGGATTTTGTTCAGATTTAGCACAATGTGTTGTACATATGCAGGTGCATTTCGGTCATGATCTGCTTTGAATGTATATGTCACTCAAATATGAACGGAACGGGGACGTGTCATTGACAATGACTTGTTTAAATCCATGGTGTCCCAAGATTCCATTGTCCAGTCCCAGGGATAAAAGCCTTCCCTTTAAGCGTCATAAAATTTGTGGTCGGAATTTGGTGCTACACTTTGTCGTTTTTTTAATTTATTTTTCTATATTTTTTTGAGGGGGAGGGGTAATTTTGAAGCAAATAATTTTCTATTGGCTGCAAGTCTGGATCAACATTTTATGGAAATTTTTTAATATTTGTGAACGGTGACAAAAGTTTGGCACTCAAAGATTTAAACTCCTAATTAGTGGATTTGTCATGTCTAAATAAAAAAAAATATATATATTATTTAGTTCAATACTTCCACAGGCAAAAATTCAGGAAAATATTTGTTATATTTTTATGTAAATTGTGATGCTGGCGACAAAATAATACACGGCAAATTTGATTATTTTGGTGAGCGAAAAAAATAGGTATTCTGTCATTGACAAATAGTTCAATCGACAAATAAAAATTCACAGGAATTTGTTTCAGCTATTAGAACAGAATGATAATAAGAGCTTTTATAATAATAATTTAAAAACGCACATTAAAAACAAAGATTGCAGTGTTTGAAGATGTAGATCCCCAGGAGGCAAAAGTACTGTTCGTCTCTCTCTCCACTGGACACCAACTAACTATTTAAGTTGATTTGCATTACAAAGCAGACCTTGCAACATGACAACTGTGCTGGGGTGAGGGTGAAAATCGGGTCACTGGGATCGATGTGCCCCCCTCACCCCAGGGCGTGGCTCACGGAGTCATTACGAGGAACAGACTCCGATGGGCCCCTGAGGTTGCACATTTAAATGATATTATTTTGACGGCCATATTGGATTTAAAATGTTATTCAATCAAATGTTTCACAATCACATACATTCATACACACCAAATCATATCGCAGCAACTTTAATATCAAAAAAATGTCATCTAGAATTAAACATATGTCCTAATAGTTACATTTTCCATGTTGTAAAAAAGCACCAAACGGCCATTTTGAATATATGCAAATTAGGTATATTTCGGAAGCTTAGATTTTTCTAGACTTTTAGTATGTCAATCTAGACACTTCCCCGGAATGTATTGTGAAGAAATTATTTCTGTTGCAATTTGTGATGGGTCAAACCATAAATTGACTGGACTAATGAAAGATATATGTCAAATAATTTTAAATTGCCAGAATTAACTTTGTCTAATTTTCATAGAATATTATGAATACTTGTATCTTTAAACATCACTATTAAACACCATTATTTCGATCAGAAATCATTATGGATAATGATGCTGAAGCAAAGATGTAGATCCCGGTAGAGTATGTAGATCTGCATTTTGCCGAGGAAACATTAAATTTAGGGATAATTATTGATTTGTAACTCAAAAACTTATAGATGGTTTTTATGACATTTTCAGGAGACGTTGGATTCAGAAACAAGTACCAATGTATCAGTGATTGGTTGAGATCTCTATCTCATTGCCATAGAAACAAACATGTTTTAATGACTATTTGTTGACATATAACAAAAAGAAGTTTATGACAAATTTATTGTAGTTTTTAAGAATGGGTTGCCCTTCAATGAATTATAAAGCAAGTAATAAGATTGAGAGTGATCTGTAGCCAGTTTTCACCATTGCCGGCCAGGATCATTGTTGGATTTGTTGAGTTAATAAATCTAACCAAGACTCAATTCAGTCTTTTCCTTCGGGGAAAAAAAAAACTAGGAATTTTCATAAACAAGTAGGCATATTAATATAATAGGTTAGAGGTATCAGTGATAATTATATAATTTGCATCTATGCTGGTTTGTATTTTCAGAGTTATACTACAGTATGAATTATATTTGTTTATAATAAACTATGAGCTAGTGAATATTTATACAAATTATCAGCAATGAATGAAATTTCACTTTTATTTAAATTTAGTATTTCATGTATTTAATATTTGTCAAGAAATCGAAACTGTAACTGGCCATTATCAATCAATACTACATGGACCTTGAATATCAGATTGGCATGCAATTTGGTCACCATACTGTCACCTGTGATCGAATCAACATTATCCATATTTTACTGTACTGGTATTAGTATGTATTGTATGGTAGAGAAATTCATTCTGCTTTATCTCGTGTAATTTAAAATGATTTTGGATATAGGAGCTAACTTACAAGTATATTAGTTACATAATGTTCTTTCAGTGCTTATAGGCAGTTCACATTACAGTAATACACTGTAATTCTTGTCTATGTTATTCAACGATATGTTGATTTTTACTTTGCCCATATCATCAACGATGAAAGGGAAAGGTATATTGAGGGGAAAATGTCTGTCGTTGTTGTTACTTACTGTTAATATATGCACAATAACTTCTTCAATAACTAATTCTATTCCAAACTTTATCAAACTTGGTCACCCAATTCATCAGTATAAAATCTTCCCATAGTGTTAAGTACAGATGTCATGTGTGAAAATATCATGCAAAATTGGTAACGCAGTAGTTAAAATCTGATAAAAAAATTTGACTTTCTGCTTGACTGATTACTGGTGATACACATTCAAAGGTCTCTGGTCCCAGGGTATATGCATTATTATATTTGTTCAATGAAGTAAATCATTTATCTTGTTATCAATATCATTGGTAATGTATCTCCCAAGTCCAATGGAAATACTAAACTGGGTTTCACAGGGTTTGTTGCACAGTCTAATACACATTTTCAAACATGCCAATAAAATACATTAACCATCTCTACCAAAAACAAGATATAAGCACACCTATGAATAACCCTTTGGGTGCCAAAGATCTGTAGCCAAATAGAAAATTATTCCTGTTTAGTCCAAAGTTATCAAAACAAAAATAATGCACTGCCTTTCAGTTCAAATTTACCTTCTATGCTCACAATTTTTGAGCATGTGATGTTTTTTTGATGTGTTGCACCTCAGTTGAATGGAGGTTGACATACATTTGTGATTCAAGACTGAATTCATAGAAACCATACCTCCTCTGCAAATATTTTTGCTATACCTGAATTAATGAATCAATACATTTTCTTTCTTCAAAAAGTAAAATGTCATTCAGACTGTAGTCCAGACCTGTTGATTTTTTGTAGTAGGGAGAAACATAAAAATATAGTCTGCTCTTGATTTGGGCCCTGAATTACCCCCTTTCCCTCAAAGAGTTACTCAGCCTCATTATAAGCCTAAATTATATCCACTTACACAGAGATATGCTGATTTTCTGTCCCATATATGTGTAGTTATTCTGTTTCCAATATGAATTACACCCCCTCACAGACAATAAATAATAATTCCCTTGTAAAGTGATATTTTGACCTCAATATGTGCCATGAATTAATGCCATGCCTTAAAACTTGTTTGTATTCAAAATGAATTATGACAATGCATATTCATATTTCAACAAACTATGATGAAGGAAAGAATATTATATAACAAAGGTCACCAGAGTTAAACTATTTTATAATATGAATGTTACCTGATACATATGTTGTTCTTAACTAATTGTTGCAGGTTGTCCTAATGGTAAATATGGTGAAACATGTCTATTTAACTGTCCTAGATGTTATAATGGAGGTATATGTAATGCAGACACTGGAGAATGTATATGTCCACCTGGATTTAAAAGAGATGATTGTAATATAGGTAAATAATTTTAGGAAACAAAAAAGTATGTTTTCGGGCTACAGAACCTTATTTGAATTCATATTTGTACTGTCTATTGTTTGAGTGTAGGGAGCAGAATGGTGTAAAAAGTCTGGGATATAGTTGGCCATTCACATTCATATACTGAAAAATAAATTACAGCACATAAACTAATAGATTCATGATGTTCAATTATGATGAATTACAATGTGGTGTCTGGTTGGAGGGGTCAGGTTGAAGGGGCCCTCTTTCCTTTTTGTACCGCACACAAAACACTATGACCACTTTTGTAGGGCTTTCATTTTGTCAGTTTGAACTGTAATTTTGTTCCACTCATGTGTGCCTTGTTCATTTCCTAGTGTAGCTAAATTGGCCGACAAGACGAAAGAAAAGCATTCCAAGAAGAGCTCCTCACTGCCATGTTGTCACCCCAAAGTCGACTCGGTGCTGCACGAATTGTCGCCAGGATCTCCCGAGTTGGAACCCTCATAGTATATGTCACATATGTTTAGAAAGCTTTCGGGGTTTTGGGTTCTGCTCTAACTGGGATGCCATGACCTGGGATATGTTCCAAAACTGCGTTCAGGCTCGGGCTAGTCACACGGTCGGTTCATGTGGCCCGAGGGACGTGAGTGAGAGGAGTGCTAGTATGGGTGGGAAGTTTTTCCGTTTGTTTACCAGTACCTTGGGTGCTGTGGAGCCGAGGTTTCTCTCTCCGTCGACCTGAGGGCATCCTCACAGCCTGCTGTTGCAGGCGGAGGTCTGCTCGATCATGCCGGCAATGACGAGGCCTATTGCTCCTATAGGGCCTGTTGCGAGTCCCGTTATGGATCCTTCCACACACATGTGTTGTCACTTTTGCCTTGGTTGTGAATGGGACTCAGGATTTTGCCTCGATTTTGTCACTTTTTGACGGGGTTGAAAGCTGAGGGTAAAAGAGCTTGTAAGCATCTCTCTAAAAAGGGGAAACCCCCAGTCGCAGCTAGTGATGTGTCTGATTCAATGAGTGAAAAATCTCTCTCCCCTTAGTGGCCGAGATGAGGTTTGCCTCCTATTGCAAATTGAGAGAGATCAAGAGTTGCCATGGTCGGACTCCCTGCTCAATGTAGTGGGATTGACGACTGAGGCAAGACGTTTGCAGATTGACCTCTGAGGTGACAGAGGCGTTGGTTGCTACCTCGGAAACACCAATGACTGGACTTTCCCCCATTGTGCAGTTAGTTTCACTGTGTGGTATTACCAAGGTGGCATTACCAAGGCGGCATACCTTGTTCCACAGTACCAATGTTAGTTAGGGTGAAAGGGGCACAACACAGGAGGACCGGGGGTGTGGGTGTGTGTGTGTGTGAGAGTCAGGTGGGAAGGGAACAGGCCGTGCTACCTTTCCCCCTTCACCAAGATTTGTGTCAGATGTGTCCTGTCTTCCTTTTGATCTCTCTCTGAGAGGATCGGGGGGGGGGGGACAACTCACATCAGTGGGACAGGAAGCGTCTGCCTCTTGTATGGAGGGGGACCCTTTTGGGCGGAGGCAGTCTAAGCGTTCTGTCCCACTGCTGGCGTTGAGCCCACGCCTGTTGGCCAACTACCCTGGGCACCTCATGAGGCCCAGGCTGTAGAGGGGGCTCAGTAGACAATGGAATGGGTGATTGGTACCCTTTGGATTTGGGTCTGTCCTGTCCCATGCCTTCCGTTGGGGGAGCCGATACGCCATCAGGGCCAAGCAAACCGTTGACGGTTCCCTGGTATGGGATACTCGTGCCGTGCCACAGCCTTCTCCATGGTTCCCCATGTTGTGTGGTCATTTGACCGGCACTAGAGCCTGTAAGTGTATCGGGCGTTGCAGGCAGAACTTAAACCCATCAACTTTGTAGAATGGGTTACCTTTGTGTTAGAGCGTCAGCTAACCCTTTTAAGTTCTGACCGCCTGAGTGCTCCGCAACGAACCACAATCCTTGGGCAGATGGGCCTGATTCTGGCAGCGCAGAGTCGCTATGTGCCACATCCTGCAAGTCCATACTGTGCTTTTGGCAGGAGCAGTTTCGGTCATCCAGATGGAGTCTATACATTGATTGGTATAACGGAATTACCAAGGTAGCCGATTTTTCTTGCATTATTTGATCAGGGAAAATTTATATTGACGATTGTTGGATATCGATCGGTTTTGTTCCCAGTTTTATCAGAATCTGCTGGACTGAAACTGGCATCAAGTTTGATTATGCTACAACTGTTTAAGTCTTTTCGCGTGCTAACGAATCCTCCAGATTGGGACTTGTCGTTGGTCCTGACGATGTTATGACACCCCCCTTCGAGCCTATGGAAAGACAACATGAAGTAGGTCACTATGAAAACAGTTTTTTGTTTGGCTCTCGTGCCAGGTAGGCTGTGTTAAGAGATCAGAGCACTGTCCTTCAGTGACGGATGTGCCTTCTTTATGAACCCACAAGTTATTTTGAAGACTCGGATGGGCTTTCTTGCCAAGGACCAAATCCCAGGGCGTGACCCGGAACCAATCGTCATCCCACGCCTCACTAACATAGTGGGCACGGAAGACCATTAGGAATGGATTCTATGTCCTGTCTGAGCTTTGAGCTGGTACTTCGATCGCATCAAGGTGTCTAGGGGCAGCAAGAAGCACATGTTTGTCTGTTATTGGCGAGGCAAGCAAAGTCACCCTGCCTCAAATATCACCATTGATTGTCGATATGGTCGTGGAAGCATATAATTTAACGGTTTCTTCAATGACCAGTTTCGAACGTCACCAGGTGAGGGTACACAAGATGCACGAAGTAGCCAATTCTTTGGACCTGATGTCTGGTGCCTCCCTCGCGCAGGTTCTCCGAGCAGGGTTCTGGAGATCTCAGAATGTCTTCATTAACTATTACCTGAGAGACCTCCAATCTATGGAGGAGGGTCTCTACATGTTGGGACTAGTGGTGACTGGTCAGATAGTGTTCATGGACCCAGCCTGTACCACCAAAACCGTTAGCACAATAGCACCTTCAGCTGAAACCAGCCTCTTTTTGCTTGGCGCTGCTGGTTTCGATCTGTGCTATACTGTTTAATACATTAAAATTCCTTGGGCCCTATTTTATTATTCAGGTGGCCGGCTTTAGTAAGCCTCCCTAAATTGAGGGGGGGGGTCTACTTTCAAGGCCCTGAAGGTCCCTGAAGAGTCACCTGAGAAAGAGGTGGTGGAACTTTCTCTTCCACGGGTGGTCGCCCCTCCCCCAGGTCACAGGGGATGCTAGTTTGATGCTTCCGTCTATGATGATGTGGATGGGCAAGTGTTCGGCAAGGGACCAAGTCTGAGCTTTTCAACTCTTACTCTTACAATGTAAAACAGCCGAACCCATGGCCGCCTATTTCTGTCGCACACAGATTGCGCCAGTTTATTCCAGCTTGGAAGCAGAACGGTTACAAAATTCTACTGCTATCTCCAACTTCTCTGTCAACCCCCCTTGGGCGGCTGCCAGGGGACTCCCTCATAGCGGAGACAATCCAACAGAAGGTAGACAGTTTGCTTACAAAGGGCGCAATACAAAGGGTAGAAAATCCGACAACAAGTATTCAAATTCAGGGTGCTCCCCTTTGGGTTATGCACGGCTCCATATATGTTCACCAGTGTTGAAACAGGTGGTGCGCCTGCAGCATCGTAGTCGGTACACATCAACCTGTGCCTAGACGACTGGTTGCTACACAACCAAAACAAGGGGTTGTTGGCCGAGCAGGTTAGGCTAACACAGGATTTACTACACAAATTAGGCTTTCTAGTAAGTCTAAAAAAGTCCCATCCACACTGACACGTTATTTGGTGTTTCTGGCCATGGAGTTCGACGCAGAGGCAGGCTTGTTGCATCCATCACAGGCTCATTGCCTAGCAATAAGCAGTCTAGCCGAACATCTAGTCAGCGTTTCCTCTGTGTTGCTCCGAGACCTGATGCGTATCATTTGAATGATGACGTCAGTTCGCAAGGTACACATGTAGTTCCCCAAGCTGTATTGTGCAGCTGCCTGGTGCAAAGGACATTGTTGCAACACCGGTTTAACCTACAGGAACTGGAACGGACAGCACCCTCTGCCTAAACATTACCAGAGTGCTAAAAACAGACTTCTGTAGGCCAGGCATTCAGGCATGCTCATCTTGTTTCAGAATTATAGCTGTAGTTCTTAAATTACCCACAGTGTACCTTAATTTGATGCTTTACTCAACTTCTACTCAAGGCCTGTTAAACAACTCTTAAATCAGGTCTTGAAAATGTCATCTCTCTGTTAAGACTCACCCTTGAGAAAAGGCCATTTCAGACTCACAATCTATTTGCAGAATACAATAATGTACAGTGTCAGCATTCAATAGCTCATGATCAATTTAAATTTGGACAGGGAGTGCAATAATTATGCTCAGTTATACTTACCTTACCACCATTCGATATAAATTATCAAATGAAAGTTGTATACAATGAGAGAGGCATTGTTATGGCGTATTAACAATGTTGTGTTGCACTGTAGCACATACTAATTATTTCCTGAAAAATGCTGTATTATATTTTAAATTCCTATAAAATTGTTTTATTTATGTAATGGAAAAGACTAAGTGTGTAAATTATTTTTATTGTTATTTACCTCCATGTTTAATACGATTTTGAAACATAGAGATTGGAACACGTCTGGGAATTAAAACATAACATAAAAAAAGACCAGACACTAGGTCATGAATGAAACTTTATTGACAGTGATATTGAGAGATTGCAATGTATGAGTACGTACAGGTGTTTTAACTTTGATGTAAGGTATGTTTTAAAAAAATCACTGGTTCTGATTGACGCGTACAGTCTAAAATTACTGATTCATAATACTAGTGTGCATGTTTATGAAACACTTATATAAAGGTGAAATGGCAAATCTGAATGTTGTTGGGATCATAGAAGGAGATTATGCGACATGAATACTGAATTTTAGTTTTATTGTCACAATTATGTCAAATTATGAAAATAACAGAAAATAAGCAAATAACGTTAAATCCAATTAAAAAACACAAATACCTGACATACTCATACTGCTAGTTGTTGGTGTATCTATTGCATCCAACCGTTCAATGTGATAAGTCTAACCTATGATTGATACTTTCATTTGGAATGCATGACTTTTGAACAAATTTTGATGGAGGTAAATAACAATAAAAACTAACATACACTCAATCTTTTCACCTACAAATTTGCAATTAATAAATGTTGCTATTAAACGTAAATATTTAATGTAATGCAACATTTAATGTAGTTCTACTTACACGGACCGCTCGTGTCCATTTCAACTTTTCTACATGCAGCAATCAGCTTCCGGTAGTATAGTAGGTACATAGAACCAGCTGACCCTCCCCAAAAAATCTCAACCGAAAAATGAAATACTTGGGACTCTCAGATTGCAGTGGTATGCACAGTGTTTACTGCTGCTACAGAGGAGCGTAGCAATGTTTTTATACCAGCCCCGCTGATTGTCCAAACTTGCATTGTGCGGGATTTGGCGTCTATACTGTGATAGACCTGGAAGTGCCTAGTTTTTTGAAGAGCGATTATTTTGCCACAGGCGATTGCAGGTGTTACATAAACTTTCACATTCTCAAGTTAAAGGTCTTTTCAAAGCTTTGGGCAGAAGTATATGGCGGTGTGACTATTCAAACTCACAGTGCTAACTATGTGTCCGTTAAAGTGTTAAGACGGTGTGCAAGTTAATACAGAGCCTACTCATGAACAAATAACGAATGATAATTTATTTACCATCACTGTCATCAGTCTAATCCTGGACTCAATATTTAACCCTCCTTATGAACACTTGAACATTTTACCCACAAGGAAGTTTTCTTGGTCACTCAATGTTTTTGGCAAAAATTTGACGTAACTCTTATTCTTAAGATGGAGGAGGACATGCTAATTTGGGCAGTATAAAACTAATGTTTGTCTGTTATGTGACATGTTGTCAATATATAGCTGCATCCACCACAAACATTAGCCACAAGTTAAAAAAGCACAATTATCCTGAACCCCAAATTTATCAGATTAGGGGACTGGCCAACTAACTGACAGGTACTATCATGTTCATGCCAAAGGATTTTTGTGGACGCAAATATCTTCATTGGCATCATCTGTCAGACCATGGAAGGTACTAACTGAAGGAGCCATGACACTATTGTTTTAGCTTCACCCAATGATCATTTGTCAATGTTTTTGGCACCTTCTTACAATGGGTTATGCTAATCTTGAGCATTCGGTAATATTCAGAGCATGTTCGGTAACAATAGACGAACTGCGCATGCACAAGATTGAAAATGACATCTAGTTAGAATGTTGTTGTTTCCGGAGATCTTGGCGAATTTTAATGAAAA
Organism: Saccoglossus kowalevskii; assembly: GCF_978046115.1. Lineage (NCBI taxonomy): Eukaryota > Metazoa > Hemichordata > Enteropneusta > Harrimaniidae > Saccoglossus > Saccoglossus kowalevskii. Next base: position 23,993,163 of record NC_140649.1, on the reverse strand, counting down.
ATTGGCAGATATAACATCGATTGAAGAGGAACTCAGTCTGATGAACTATCGTGAATCTTTTTGTGTTTTGTAATGGTGGTGAGACGTAATCAATGATTGCCTGTGACAATAACGATTGCATTATTCAATGGTACCATCGTCAGTGCATGGGTTTGATGCCCGAAACTGTTTGAAATTTTCGACCACAGTGCATCGGCAAACACCACCAGAAAAGATAGTATTGAAAGATGGGCATGTTCTCTGCGATAATATTTTTTAGGAATTTTTGTTGTAGACGCTCGAAATCTTGTTCTTGTTACAATTGCTAATAATGAAAACATGTGAATTCTGTGAAATAAATGTTCATCTGTTGAATTTCTGGTTGTGAAATGCGTATTTTGACCTTTCACACCTAAACAAACCGAGTGCGCATGTGTGATGACCGTAGTTTCATAATACGCATACATCTTATGGTCACATTTAAAAATAGGCAAGGTTATATCATATTCCGCTAACTCCTCACTTGTGTAAGCAATCACAAACTATCATCGACATCAAGGATGAGCTAGACAATGTCCTTTTCAGGATTAACTTGGGTTGAGAGGCGTCGTGGCTCCTTCCGTTAATACCTTCCATGGTCAGACTTAGTTAGTTCCTAGCCCCAAAAATAGGATTGGGCAGCTGCTGCTTAGGTGAGTAGCCCATTTTTAGAGGGTCTTAATGTTGTTTGAGAATTTCCCAGTTGAGTCTTATTTCACATTTGTATTAAAGTCGAATCATAGATCCTCATTTATATACTCATTAGCTTAAAGTACTGCTAGTTGTTAGAACACTGTTTTTAGTTTTTACACCCACCACTTTGTTCGTTGGGAACTCTCCCACTTCCACTTCCCATACCTACCGTCCACCTGCCTCCTGTCACATTCCATAGTGGCAAATTTAGAACTGCTCATTTGAGGGCGCTGCCATCCATACTGCCAGTTCATCTGGCACCTGGGGCTTTGAATACTAAAGTCTACTGAGTTTTCATTTGATAACTCATATTGAATGGTTGAGAGGTGAGTATGACTTAGCTATGCCAACAATTCAAATTATATTTGGAGGAACTTAGTGTAACTGCCATCTGACCTTATCAGCAGATCAATGCAAACACAACTAAAACATCCTTTAATTTGGTTAATTTTATTCCAAAAAATATATTTTCATATATAAAATAAAAACAATCTAGAATAAAATGCTATATCACATAACCTTGTATGAAAGAGAAATTTTTTGCAGTGGTTATCAACAAGTTTCATCAATATGACAGTATTGCCGATTTTCAAAGTCGATCGCTTCCCCAGTCACTTCTACATGCACTACTACTAATTTCTGAAGGTATTCAATAATATGCAACTTTTTCATCAGACTAATCAGCTTTAACAGTGTTGGGGGTGATCCCTATTCAAAGTGAAATGGCTAAAATTTTCAGAAAAAAAAACACTGTACAATTTATCTACAACTGTTTCTATATTTTAGCATGTGATCAAGGCTATTGGGGAAAGTCATGTGAGCTCAAATGTTCAAGTACAAATACAGATACAGCTTGTAAAGGAAAGATTTTTTGTGTTTCTGATCCGTATGGATGTTCATGTCTTGCATCACAAGGAGGATTAGATTGCAATACAGGTAAGTTGAATAAATACACCTAGCAGTACTAATGGTTGTCATAGTGTAATGATGTGTGTTTCTGATCCATATGGATGTTCATGTCTTGCATCACAAGGAGGATTAGATTGCAATACAGGTAGGTTGAATGAATACACCTAACAGTAATAATGGTTGTCATGGTGTAGAGATGTGTGTTTTTGATCCATATAGATATTCAGGTATTGCATCATTCATATACAGGATAAGATTGCAATACAGGTAAGTTGAATAGATACACCAAGCAGTACTGATGATTGTCATAGTGCAATGATGTGTGTTTCTGATCCATATGGATGTTCATATCTTGCATGATATACAGGATTAGATTGCCATACAGGGAAGTTAAATGATAAACTCAATTCATATAGACACAACAAATTAGCAATATGTAGTAAGGTTCAAATGTATGGTATCGAGTGTCAGTTACATTTATAAACCTGGCTCCAATCAATGAAATTTGCTTCAACTCAGGTTTTAGGTTCAGTAATTAATATTCAATCAAATATTAGCTTTGACGTGTGTAGGAAACATCCAAGTTTTGCCAAATACTGATTTTTGAATTTCAATTTTTTTATCATGTGTGTATGTGTTTAACTACAACTTTTACTTGTTATGTCGTCTTTTACCAGATTGTCCTCCTGGAAAATATGGAGCTGGATGTACACAGACATGTCACTGTACCAATGGATGTAATGAACAAGGAATTTGTATTGGAAGTTCTGGTGATTGTCATGCAGGATGGACTGGCGGAAAGTGTAAAAGTATGGTATATTGTTCAATCACAACAATTCATGTTTAATGCATTATAGGTGTTCTGTTCAAGTAGTGTAATTATACCACTGGTATATTACGATTAGTTTATTCTAAAAAAATAGCCAAACTGGATAATTACTGATTCATGATCCATGATCGAACGTTAAGAATATAAGAAACAATCATGATTATGAGGCATTCATACTATTTCCCATATCGTGAAAGCATGCTTTGTTTTCAGTAATACATGTATGCTAACTCATTTCCGTTGTAGTTGCCTGCAGCAATATTCTTTGATGTGCAAGGAAACATTAATTCTGGAACTATGTAACCAAAATGAAACTCTAAATTATAATTAGTTGGTATCTCATATGATCAAGTAAAATTTATGATGCATGCAGTGTCACGTCATTGTAGTCCTATTTGATTGTTTGAACACAGGGACTGTGGTTTGAATTAGCCAATTGAATTACCAGATTATGATCATGAATAATAGGAGTGGAGCATGAAAGAGAATGCATGTGAGTGACATGAGTAGACCAGACATGACTTCGGCCTTGTATTTGCTATAACATTCGTGGTAATTGTGTAATTATTAGAATTATGCTGCATCTTGTGAGCAGAAGATCTTGTTCGAGATATTAGAGGACTGTTTGCTTCTGACTGTTAGACATCATTTATAGACGATTGGTGTTCATGAAGGTCTGACTCTTTTGCGAGGGCTTTTTACAATCAGTACAAATTGTTATCGACTACCGTTTGGTGGATATGTCTGGGTTTCAACTAGTCATCATACAAAGACAGCACACGTATAACTTGGAGACAATGAATGGTTAACTACAACAGATGAAAAAGAATGTGAGGGAAACGCACCATCTCAAGAATATGAAAACAAAGCATTTATTAAACCAAGTGAAAAACGCACGTTCAGACATCAAAGTGTGGCCTACCCAAATATATAAAAAAAACATCGAATCAACACTTCTAATCGCTTTTCCAATGTTTCTGCTGACAACAACAAAATTCAAGTGGACGAAGGAACTAGGTGACAAGAGTGTTCAAAATGATGCAATGGACGAAAATGTTTCAACTAAGAATGAACAATAAGTCACCAAACCCAGTACAATTTCAGCTTCTGTATACTGACCTCTTGGGACCCCTCCGATACGAGACAGAAATTGAAAAATTGACTGTAGGTGATCCAATTACGTGTCATGTATTAGAGTAAAGATTTTTCTCACACTAGGGTTGACAAACTGCGAATACCCACACTCGACTGGAGTCTGTTCAACCACAGCCAACGCAGTTATTTTTCATCTCAAAACCTGAAGGATGGCTCATCACTAGATTACACTCTCGGAAAAGTTATTGACATCGTGAAAACAGTAAAGTCAAATATGCCACAAGCACATTGCCATGGCAAAAGCAAGCTACTGAACAGGGGGGGGGGTTTATGCATTCAACTCACGGCTCCCTGAAATTGCCACTGAACATAACATAATCATTATTATCACAACAAGCTCTTGAGTTTGGCAGAGATGATATTCATATTAACAAATAAAGGTGTGGCGAAACTGGTCTAGTACAACATTAAACAATGCTTGCAAATGGCAGGCACAGAACGAAACACATCATATCAGTTCTCAAAGCCTTTCAAAACATGGTACTACCCAAATATTCGACCACAAACGCAACATCATAGTAAATATCGAAGCTACAATTGAATCAGACGAACCATGGTCAAGTGAACGAAAATTTCTGTAACTCGCACAACAAAACCGAATAACGACTACGCGCAAAGTTTGCAATTGCTTGGCCGGTTATTGAAAACGTCACAACTCACATTCTAGAGAACTATCAATGAAAGACTTATTGGATATTTTTATATAGCTAAGCAAAATCATGAGACAACGCATTTCACCAGCACTAAAACAATGATATGTGGAATGATTATGTTGTAACTCCTGAATCTAGTGCAAGAATTTAATTGAATTGTGCTTAGAAAACAACCTCATAATTTAAAATTGTGGGGTGATAGGTGACTCCATAGGAAAATAAACCTGCTACAATCAAAATGGTTGTAGTGCCATTGATTTTGCTATCGCCTTGAAAAATATTTTTGAATTAATGCAGTATTTTAAAGTTCACTGTCCAATTTCTATGTCATCATCTATCTAGGCAATAATGAGAATTGTAACAAAAAATAATCCTCAACAATTGCCCATTGTCCGAAATCTGACTTTGTTTTATTTCCACTCCTTTTTAGATTTTTTAGTGATGAAATCACTAAAAACTACAGTCATAATACTGAAGCAGGTGTTTGAGACTTCAAGGCTTTTCTGTAATTGGCTTCAGAAAATATTGCTAAAAACTAAATCCAAAAAACCTAATACAAAATGGTTTAATGAGGATTATTTTAAACTTCACAAAGAGCTAAAAGACAACTCTAAATTATTACAAAAATACCCAATTAATCCTTGAAAGCATTCTGAAATCACTCCATCTAAGGCCAAGAAATCTAATAAAAGTTATACATGTTTCACTGACCTGCATTTTTAAAACACAAATTAACCCAAAACTTCATATTTGTTCAATTATATAATTCAATATTTTTTCAAAATCTTGTATTTTACGTTTACCTACAAATGTACTGGCCTTAAAATTGAAGCAAACTGAAGCGAGGGACATGAATAAAAAGTACCATTTTATTTATTTAATGAAAAAAGCGTCTGGCATGATAGCTGAATTTACAATTTTAACAAAATAATATTCCCTGCGAAATATCAAATACAAAGTTAAAACTAAGGACGGCTTTACCACACACTTCATCTACAGTGGCTAAGCTGGGATGCAATTCAAGCCCCACTTTTTTAATCTTTTCGTTAATGACCTGCCACATATTTTTGACCCTCAAATTTATGACCACCATTCCTGTATAACACCAGTCATAGCAGCCTTCTCCATGTTGTTGATCAACATGTCAATTCTAAGACAGGTTTGCAAAGTTGTCTGGATAAATTTGACATTTACACAACAATCAATAATCAATAAGTTAATATGGAAAAAAAAAACTATTAAAAAAATTTTAATTTTATTCTTTGAAAGAAAAAAACTTGACACTGTGAACAAATTTACTGCAGCTTTGGCTTAGTTATCAGTCTAAATGGGGCGTTTCAGATCAGCTGTAGAAAAATTAAAAAGGACAGGTCACGAAGCATTGTTCTCCCTGGAAGAAAAGATGATAGAAAACTAAACATTGAGTTATCACTCCCTTTTTGAGAGACCAATCATTGTCTATGGCAGAGATGTCTCGGGTGATTAATGTAACATGAAATCAGTCATTGAGCATGTGCATCTCAGTTTCTGTCATTTATTGCCTTGTATCAAAGCACACATCCTAATAAGCTATTTATACCGAACTGAAGTTATCATTCAAAAACTATTTTTACAATCGTGCTAGTAACAATGAAAACACATACTAAGAGTTAAAGAGCAAATGATACTTAAATAAAGAACCAAAAATAGCAAATATTAATCACAAACAACATTTAAATACAAACATAATAATTACGTACTGCTACAACATTTATGAAAACTTTCAGAAAGTATTGAACGAAGACAATAAATAATGCTAAAAATAAACTAAAAACATGCTGGCTATTTAAAGGAATATTTCATATTCAAATACTTGGGTCATAAACCTTGGTTAACCCAAACCACCTCAAATAAAACCCAATTTGGCGGTTTCAAGGGCTAGACAATAGACAGTGCATCCCAGGACGACCGCATGATTTTGAATAAAAACAGCAATTCAAACCGATCTCGTTCACACCCTCCAAGATGTTTATTTGTAGAATTGACAGTTATTTTTACGTTGATTTGTAAAGACCAGATAGTTGTCTCTAAAATGTGTTGATCTATTTGTCAGCAAGCTTCATTTTACATTGTGTCTTGCCAAAAAAACAACACTCTTCTTCCAAATCCTGGTGAAAATAGTGCTGAAAGAGTTCTGAATAAATTGTTTTGTTTCGATAAGCTGTTACGCTTGAGTCGCAAATCAAAACAGAAAACAAACTAAATGGACTCTCCTGAAAGAAGGAACTACAGTAACTGTAAACATTTATTCAAGGAAAAATGTATTCAACTGCAGACGAGACTGCCTATAAAAAACGAACCCTGACCTCTGGAGATGCCTTATTAATATAGTGCCTTGTACCAAGGAGCCGCCCATGGCAGCATAATGCACGTTGCGATATTGCGATGCATGCTGGATGACAAGAGGGATTCTGATTGAGGTAACCAAGATAGCGGCGCATAGTGCATGACAACTCCTCACTGCCTACTGCCTACTACTCATGTACTTTCTAAAATAATCATTTATTTTTAATTAACCGGGGATTCGAAATGTTTGCACTTTGTCACCGAAAAGTAATATATCACAATGGCAGCAATTAATTTCATCGCAATACTGTCAGCTGACAATGTTATGGTGGTCGTAGCGTAACTGCTGTCTTTAGTTTTGACACAGTGACAGAGGGACTATGCTTTTGAGATGCCTTCACAGAAAACAATGTTGTCATTATCGATTTATTTTTTTCATCATATTTAGATAACTCGCAGTCTCAGACTTTACAAATTTAACCAAAAAATGTGTTTTCTTACTTCATGAACTAACATAGACACTAAACGGACTGTACTAGTTGCAGACAAAATGTACCAGTATGTACCCCATGGATAAACATATTTTACTGACCATGCCAAATCTACATCTTTCAAATAGTTACCAAAATTCAATTGACTTTTCATTTTGAAATTGTTCGACTTCCGCATGCGAAGCACACAGTACCAGTCTTTGCGGTTAGTGCATCTCTGTGTGTGTCTGTGTCTGTTCCACTGAAATTAAACATGATACATAGATGCTCTGGAATAATTCGCAGACCTGATTAGTTTATGGTTGAAATTCATGTATATTATAATTTAGTTTGCATATTAATTAGCCAATATTTAACTTTTCCACCAATATCTCAACCACTCATCAGATACAATGAAACTTAGTACATATACACTGAACTAATTACATGATTTGCATAAATTGACCAATTGCAACACAGATAACTTGAGTACCACTTACCACTCATCAAATATTAATGAAACAGTATTCATTGTTTGTACTTCTGACCTCCAATAGTTCTTTCTTAAGTTAAGTTTTTCAAGTCTTTGATTTTAATGAAAAAATTAGACTAGTGCTTTTGCTCTGTAGAATTAAGGGGACAACAATGTAAACAGGACGAGAGCTTGCAGTCCAAGAGAATCCATTTAAAAGTAGAACAGTAGAACACAAGGGAGTCATTATATTTTTCAATCCATGCATGTTAAGACGTGATGTTATGAGGCTCACTTGCAGATAGAAACTGATTACGACAAAGTAAAAGGCGGTTCCAGAAGGCAGACATGGAATGGCAAAGTGAAATGGAAACTAATAAAATGGATAGACCACTTAGAAATGAAGGTTGATTAAAATCAATGCCATACAACCATAAATGCTACATTGAATACACAAAATAACTAGTGGTGAGTGTTTTAAATGCGAAGATCAGGGACATGTACTTCATGTATGTGCCTGACATTGGAATTGCTGGCATCTAGAAATGATACACACCCAAGTCGCAGGACTCGAGTGACGTCACAATGGAGAAAGACCAAATCATCCAGAGAAACAGATGACAAAAACAAAAACAAAACAACAATAACCCTGACTGAAAAGGAGATAAAAAAAAACAAAGAATAGTTAACTACGAGAGATTGACATCATTACAGTGCCTTCATCTCAAAGAGGATCATCACCATACAACTGCAATCTAAGAAACTAATGAATGCACGTGCATGATGGGTTGGACAATTGGTGTCTTAATCAATACAGGACCAATAGTGACTCTGATGTCTAAAACGATGTTTTAGCAACCAGTTTTTATTTCATTATGCTAATAAACATTCTTGAGTGTTCTAATAATTAGTTCGAACATATAGAGCACTGAGCCTAAAAAATTAAGTTACATATTTTTACTACTTACGAATGACATTTTATTTCAGATCCGAGTTCTTGTTCTAATGGATTGTATGGTCAATTGTGCAACTATAATTGTCATTGTGAAAACAATGCAGCTTGTAATAAGAACACTGGTTTTTGTCTAAAAGGAGATTGTGCGCCAGGATGGATAAATCTAGATACTATACATTCTGATTGTCAACAAGGTTTGTATTTCAAATCAATGGTTTCTATGTTGAATTATGTAACTGTCATTGTAAAAACAATGCAGGATCTGATAAGAACACTGGTATTTGTCCAAATGGAGATTGTGCACCAAGATGAATAAATCTAGATACAATGATTCTGAATTCAAATCACTGGTTTCTATAGTGAATTATGTAATTATAATTGTCATTTTAAAAACAGTGCAGCATGTGATAAGAACACTAGTATTTGTCCATATGGAGATTGTGCACCGGGATGGATAAATCTAGGTACTATAGATTCTGGTTGTCAGAAAGATTTGTTTTTTAAATCACTGGTTTCTATGGTGAATTATGTAACTGTTTATATGAAAACAATCTTGCTCAAATGATGATAGTGATTTTTTTAAAAATATATTTTTTTTTTTACAAGATGGCTCCCTCAAATTTAGGCGTTTCGTCAACCACAAAGTAAATCCTGGGGAAGTTACCAACTTCTACTGTGAAGTCAGTGGTAATCCTGTTTTTGACTCTAATGACTTAAAGATATGGAAATATGGTACAAGTGACTACCTGACTCTAAACAATACAGGAAGTAGTAAATATATTGTCTTTGGAAATTCTACCAGTGTTGTTGTGGATAGTGGTGATATGTACTCCTGTGGTAATTCAATTGGATTTTCAGGATCGATCAGTGTGCAATTCTATGGTAATGAAATATTTGAATCATTTCTAAATTATAGTCACATTTAAATTATAATTGTTATCATAAATCATTTGCACATTTCAATAAGCTATTGGTGAACAGGTGAATAAAACAATTTTGTCATATGTAATATGACAAAAACTGGCCTAAAGAATGGTATCAACACTCTGAAATCATGGTTTAGGAAATGGATGCTAGAAATTAATATTACTGGAAAATAATAACAGGTTGATAATACTAGACCTGAAAAACAAAGCTTTAAAAGCCTGCTTCAATCTGAACTAAATACTTTTTCCGGAATCATGTATTCCATTGTGCATACATCTAAAAATGTTGATGCAGTAATTAATTTAGTCCATCTGTCAAGTGACATCAAGTGACCACATGAAGGGTTTAATTGTGCACTTTTGTCCAACGAAATTTTGCAAGATTTTGCTGAAAGTAAATATCAAGCCTCTCAATCGAGCATGTTTACTTAATGTTATTAAAATATTTATGTGATTTAGAACTGAATATTTGCAAAAACGTTAATGAATAAAGATACAGTGAAGCCTTAATGAAAAACATGCAGGAAAAGATGTAAAGAATTTATGCACAATAAAGACAAAGCCACAAACCATAAAAATGAACTGAGAACATACAAATAATTAAAAACAGATTTTATGCTACAGAAATACTTTTTAGTCATTAAAAACTCGCAATGACCGAGCTGGAGATAAGTGCACATCACTTACGTGTCAGAATGGGAATGGACAGTCAAGTACCAATCTCTGTAGAAAATGTTAAAGAAGTTGAGCAACACTTCTTGCTATAATTTCAAATATACAGTAAGGAGAAATAGAAAGATAACATAACATTACTCAAGAAAAAAACAACTGACAGTTATTTAATATTGATTATTTTAAAGGATGAATGTTGAGGCGAAACAACAGTTTTTTTGTCTAGACATTTGAGCGTCTTGTTTTGGTTTTTCCTGTTTTGTTAGTGTTGGTTATGTTTTATGTATTCAAGATTTATTTCTTCGTTTTATTTTCATCAAAACCTCAAACACGGGGTACAATAACAATAAAATATTCTATTCTATTCTATTCTATTCTATTCTGTATATACCGGTATGTATAAATATCAGTAACCATTCTGCTTTCCATCTGTAATCAGGTCTCCCTAGATTTAATGACACCAATAAGCCATATATAGATGTTGTAAATTTTGACCAGCTTACTGTGACCTGGAACAAATGGACTACTAATGATATTGGAGATGGTCCAGTTGAATCTTATAAAGTATACTACAGAGAGAGTGGTGAGAGTGACTGGATATCAGGTCAAGTTACACCAGTCAGTGATACAAGTCAGATGAGTTACACATCAACCATCACAGGATTACAGTGGTCTACTCAATATGAAATTACAGTGACTGTTAAAAGACCGGGTCCCCTTGGTGAAGGAAGTAAAGACATAACTATCACTGCAGAAACCAAGTGTGCAAGTATGTGGAATCAAATTCTTAAATTTATTTAATCTTATGTGATCGCTTTAGCACATCACCAACACACCATTTATGGCACTACCATGTAAATGTCAAACTTAACAGGTCATTTCACCTTGACATTTAATTGTAACCCATTTTGATATATGTGAATGATTATTTAACATGAATTTTCCAAACAAGTAGCCTCTCGGCCGAGATAGCTCTACTGTTAGCAATGTACATTCAATTAAAGAACTCATTAGAAAATGAACAAATCTGAGAGAGGTCTACCTGAGGTACCTATATGTATAGTATCAAAGCAATCGGATTTGCAGTTTTAAACAACAATTACATTTTTTTAATCAAAATTAGTGATTTAAAGATATTATCATGAAATGAACAAATCTTTAGCGAGGTCTACCCAAGTATCAAAGCATTAAGGCTTGTAGTTTTCAAAAAGAAGTCGAAAAAGTATAAAGTTGACACAGATGCCATTGAACAATCATTCACATTATACTATACCTGGTAATACATGTGAAATACGCCACAAAATAGCTGTTCATATTGTATAAGTTTCTAATTCTAGTAACGTTTTTCCTTCAATTATCCTTGTTTCACTGGATGTGCTGATGGAATTTTTTTTTTCAGTTGACTTTTGACAAGCACCCCCAATCTGTCGCCTAGAATTCTGTGTCCAATTCATCTTTATACATATTCAATCTTTCCCTGAAAAAAACATTAATTGATACTTAGTGCATGTATATATGTACCTTTGGCTGACCTCTATCATATTTGGTTTTTCTTGACATGTGACTTTTTATGAAATTTTTTGTTTAATGTCAGTTTATCTGATCAATTACTGTGGATGGCTTGATTCAGACTAACTTTCTTGTAGTTATACACATATATTGCTGGTGTGTGCTAACACGCTCTCCAAATATGATTCCATTGTACTTATTTAAACAAGTTTTACAATGCAATATTAGTGTTCGGGAAATTATGGAACTCATTATGAATAAATGTTATTTTTCTAACCTGTTCACCAACTAAGTATTTGTTTGTAGCCTGGTAAATCACTAACAAATTTATTTTCCCAGCGCCTTCAAAGATATAACACGTATACAAACACTATAAACAATACTAAATATAATAACAAAAAATAGGTAAAAGACCTATTGCAGTACAGAACTGAAAAGTAGACAAATAATTTAAAAAAAAGAATTTAAAAGAAGAATAAGTTGTTGATGGCATGATACCTGCATCTTGAGTATTCCGCTCCTCAACACCCTTAATTGCAAAAGAAAATTTAAAATATTTAGATTTGCTTTGTGTTTCTGATATTTACAGTAGTATAAGTTTCTTTAAAGATTTTATTATTTAGTTTATATACAATTTCAATTGTATTACAGCCCCACAAGAACCAACAATTGGGGATGTATCATCACCTGGGTTGAAACAACTTGAAGTTCATGTGCAGGTAAGCATTTATTGAACTACTTTATCACTGCAATCATATGATGTGCATATTAACTTTCGCAAATCAAGGAAATAGGCATTTCTATTATTTGTTTTTTGACAAGAAAAGTAATTTATTTGTCAAAATGTTGACCAAAACAAATATTTTGTGGGTTTACATGCGTTTTTTTATATTACCGTCTTGTTTGTCCATGTTCGGATTGAGTCAAAAACCGGAACTATGGATTGACCTATGTTTGTCCATGCATCTGTCCATATCTCGCTGTATCTTGCACATGCTATTTTTAATGACTTCTTGAAAACTACCACATCAGTTTTTTTTTTAGCTCCGCTGTCAACTTTGTAGAGTGGAGCTTATCATACGAGTAATTGTTTGTCGTCATCTGTCGTCCATAGTCCATGTCAACTTTCTTATTGATCTGATACTTGGTGTGTATGTATCTTTGATTGTCTAATTTTGATGAATATTTCCGACTTCTTGTTAAAAACCGCGAATCCAATTGATTCCCAGATAGACCACTTTCAGTTTCAGTTCTTTAATTGAAATGTGCATTGCTAACAGCAGAGCTATCTCAGCTGAGAGGCTGCTTGTTGATTCTTGGTATGTAAGTAGCATGGCTAGACCACTGTTAGATTTGTTCATTTCATGACAATATCTTCAATTCTCTATTTTAAGTCCCTGTTTGGACGGAGTCTGGGACTCATAATCCTGTCTTCTTTCGTGCGTCCGTGTGTCCGTCGAGAGCCATATTTCAGAATCTTTCAAATCGATTCCATTCATTCTTTGCATGTGTCTAGTACTTTATGTGGAACATATGCACATGCAGTGGTTTAGCGATTTGATTAAAAATGGCCGACTGGCAGCCATCATGTTTTTTGAAAATGTCTTATTTTGGACATGCTTTGTCAGTTATCATTCAAATTTGTTACATAGATTATACATGTTAGGATACATGTCCATGACAATTTCTTCCGCAATTGGATGAAGAATGGCCGATTGACAGCCATCTGACTTTTTGGCCTTCCAAGATTTATGTACCATTTTCATTTATATTTGGCACATACATCATACAAGTCAGTTTGTTTCATAATCATATCACAGATGGTCGAATAATAGCTGTTTTTATTTTTGGCCATATTACTATATCTGTCACCCATGTATCATTTTCTTTGATATTTAGCATGTCATAAATGGATACATGTCAATTCAATTTGCAATTTGATCAAATATGGCCGACTGTTGGCCATCTTGTTTGTTTAAAATGTGATAACTTGGACATGCTTAGACAGCTATGGTTATGGGGCTATGGACGTTTTACATTAGTGAACTGCAGGGGGAGTTTTCAATTTTATGATGTAGATGGGCAAGTGTAATTCACAGATAGATCACCATTGTTTGACACCCCCTGCCATGTGAATTTAAATTAAAGGCATGACAAATGTTAAATTGTATTCAACGTATTATTATTTATTAAAACTGCAAATTTGAGGACACTGCCTTCACCATATTATTCAACACAAGAAGGCACTTGACTTGTACAAAGGGTCTATTAGCCACTTTAGTCCAGAACTAACAATACAATTACAAAGAGTTGCAATTGCTGTATTCTCTATCCCAGAATCTCAAATTCGGTCATTACACATATGTACACATTGTAAGCCCCATGTAAAAATTTATTGTAGGGCACCACGGCAACAAGCATTCATATTCATGAGATATATGGTAATGACAGTTTAGTGCCTCATTCCGATCCTCAGATTTGCATTTTCTCAAACATACTTTAAACAATTTTAGCAAGTGCAATAACATAGACATGCACCTCAATTTGTTTTACTTTTACTCGTGATCTATGTTTTTCTTTGCTATGTCTGAAACCGGAGGGGTCATCACACAACACGTGTTGTGTAAATAAACTATCTGTTGTATTTGCCACAAGGACACGCTCGCAATAATTCGTTCGCTTTAATATGATGCATACAATGGGATTCATTGCAGTTTAGTTCATCTGTGTAGGTACCGGTACCAGTATATGTATTTATGAATATGTCTGTATATGTGTGTCTGTTCCATCAATATCTCAATAACTAATCATTAGATTTCAATGATGCGCTGTGATCATGCGTAGACCTGATGAGGTGGAAATTTGTGCATGTTAATACTATACCAGTATTAGTGTTATACACTACCCTTAAATGCTATTTATTTGGCTTATTTTTTCCTAGACATGTAGATAAATTTTATTCTGATGAATACAGTTCCAGGGTTATATCTCTGACATGCCTTCACTATCTCATCAAACTTAAGTCAAATATCACACATTATATCATACATTAGCACATGCATTTGTTTCATGATTCAATTCTAGATGGTCGAATGATAGCTATTTTAGATTCTGAAAAATCATTGAAATCAAGCGTTTCTGCAGTTCTGAAACCAGATCCTCCTGTGTATTGACATATTTTATTAAAATATGGTATGTACATTGAACATGATTAGGCTTTTTACTTTTTCCTAGGATGAGATTGATATTGGCTAACTGGGTCAACTAATGCTGTTCCGGGACCTTGTCTCATTCAACACAACTACAATAATCTAGGTCTAGTGTTTCACTGATTATTTGATTCTGTTAAACATGGAGCACGGTGAAATGTATAGTTCCCCCTCCACCTCCCTAACCATGCAACTTTTCTCTGATTAATACAGTAACAGTCTGACAGGTGCATCACATAATTTTCATTAATGATCTAAAATGGAAATATTCTCCTTGACAGCCATTAATTATGCTAGTAGATATTTAATTCTTCCGTGTATTTTGTTGCTGCATTCTAATCATATTTTATAGCATTTTTATTATCATCTTCACTGTGTCAATTGCATTAACAAAGAGTAATTTACATTTATCTATTGCCACAACACGGACTTTAGAAAGGTTACTAAAAAAATAAAAAGACAAAAAAAAATATTAACAGTGAAATATAAAAAGTGTACTAAAATTTGTCAACTTTGAATTAAATTGTACAGACTTGATTGGTCAATCTATTTAGTTGAAAATATGATTCTTTTGTAATCAATGATGCATCTAACAGTTTGTATAACTCGTAGATATTTCTTGTGAAATTAAGAGACACTCAGTGACTGTCCATGGAGACGTGTGTCAAAAATGTTAATGATGTGATTTATTTTTCAAACCATTTATTGAAAGTTCAGCTCAGTTCAGAATCACTTTCTGCATTTCTATTTTACAAATGGAATTTTAAAATGAACTTTATGACCACCACATGTTTATTTTAATCTAATCCTTCACTTAAATGAAAGTTGACAATAAATCTCATCGTGAATTCATACAACTTCCATTTCTGTGTTTACAAAAATATAGATGTTTAAGAAATGTTTGTACCTCTATTGATCAATTCATAGTAAAATTTATTTCTTAAGTGGAATGTTGCATTGCATAAATTAGAAAAGTATATATATCATTTACTACATCACCTACCAGAAAATCTGCACAAATAATAGCTTTCATTTATTACTCGATAGGCTTAATTACAGATTACAGCCCCTGACAGTAACATTCTCTAAGCAAAAAACCTTGCCTGAGGGGGTCACCCCAGGGCTATCACGCGATCAAGGTCATTCCGTAACAATTTCCGGTGCAGCTCCCAGGGATATTTTTCCACTGGCTGTTTTGCGTAACAAAAGAGGCAGATGGCAGTATTTTCTGAGCTTCTAGTGTGCTTTAACAATCGACAATAGCAGTTTCTACATCACGGTAAGGGCTTTCCGTTATAAGATCTCACCTGTTTTTGTTGAATCCCCAGATCAGTTTGAATTCGCCTCGATTCCTGTTTTGGTGTGGTGAATTTTCTCGTTTTTTCATGAACTCATTTCTTGTCTTTTCTTAAAGTCATTAACAAAGACTAAGAATGTGCCGACTAGATACGACATCTTGCAACTTAGAGCTGCCAGTTTGGGACTCACACATGTGTTATCATTTTTTGCTATGGTTGCAAATGGGGCTTGGGATTTTGCCTCAAGGGAATTTGCGATTTGTAGGATTCTCAATCGTGGGAGCACTTTGAGTGGGATTGAAAGCTGAGGGCAATCAATCACGGAAAGCTGGTTTGTGTTGCTCTAAAGTGGGGAAGTCCCCAGCCGCAGCTAGCGATGTGTCTGTTTCAATGAGTGAAAAGTCTCTCTCCCCTTGGTAGTGAGCCATAGATTACTTCCTATGTCAGACTGGTAAACAGCCCCCTGGGGGTGCAGTTACCACTCTCAGCAGAGAGGGCGAGCGCTTTGTCATCCTTTGCCCCTTCCTTGTCGGGACAAGCACAAGCTACCAAGCTAATATACAGGACGCAGCTTGTGAACCAGGCAGTGCTTTGCTCAAGACTTTTGTTTCATTCGGAGCCAGTGGTGATCGACACTCTCCTCTCCCACTGCTGGCGTGGAGAACACGCCTGTTGGCCAACTCCTCTGGGCATAATATGTGACCCAGGCTGTGAAGGGGGCTCAGACAGGGGGGGGGGGGGCTGATTGGTATCCTCGGGGAGACGGACAAGTAGACTGATACTGGTTTTGGATTGGTCATGTTCCATGCCTTCCTTTGGGGGAGCAGATACCCCATCTGGGCTACGCAGTCCATCACCTGCTCCCTGGTTTAAGATACTTATTTTGTGCCACAGCCTCCTTCATGGGTTTTTTGCTCCGGTACCCATGCCTTTGTTAAGGTGGGTTGCACAGATCGGGAAGACCATGTTGCGTGCATCGTGTGCTGTGGGTCGAACTTATAGAATGGTTTTTCTTGGCTTCAGTGTCTGCTCGCCGTTTCAAGTTCTGGTCGCCTGAGTGCTCAGCAACTAACCACGATCCTCGAACAGATGAAGCAGTTTTTGGCCGCACAGAGAGTCACTATGTGCGACATGTACTGCCCTCTTTAGATCCAGAGTTCTATTCCCACCTTGTTCCAAAGAGTTCAGGGGCTGGCGTTCTGTCTTAGACCTCAGTCGGCTGAACAGGTTTGTGAAGCTCAATTGCTTTCGGATAAACACATCAGCTTTGGTGCTTTTGTCAGTGCGCTCAGGTGATTGGCTGGCATTGCTAAATTTTAGTGACGCATATTTATATGTCCCCATTCGCCACTCTTGTAACCGTTATCTCAGATTCCCCTTAGTGGGCAAAGTTTACTAGTTTACAGTCCTCCCTTTTGGTTTGTATATGGCGTCATACATGTATGTCTTCACAGGGTATGTTAAGACAGGTGAACCAGCTGCTCCTTGGTTGTCTGTTTGAATCCATACCTCGACACAACAAACCAGGGAGGTGTTAGCGGAGCATGTGTGATTAACACAAATGCTCCTCCACAAGTAAATAAATATTCCCAAATCTACCCCATAACCTAGTTTTTCTGGGTATGCAGTTCGACACTGAGCAAGGGCTTTCTGCCCCTCTCAAGCTTGGTGTGACTCTCTTGTGGAGTTCGACAACTAATTCATGTCAATGGGACGGGCTTCTATGTGTTAACTAATGCGCCTTATTGGCAATATGACTTGAGTTCAACGTCCAGTTCAATCAGCAGCTCTCCAGCCTCGTCTGATTCAGAGGTGTTACTGGACTGCAAGGCGATCAAGACTGGCCTGACTTGAATATCACCATTTCACAGTGGATTGTCGATATGGTCGTGGAAGCATACACTTTAACGGCTTCTTCAGCGACTAGTTTGGAACGACAGTAGGTGAGGGCACACAAAGAGCGTGGGGTAGCCAACTTTTTGGCTTGATGTCTGGTGCCTACCTCCAACAGGTGCTTCGAGTGGGGTTCTGGAAATCTCAAAGTCTTCATTAACTACTACCTGAGAGACCTCTACAGGTTTCTATAGGTTGGGACCAGTGGGTCGAACAGTGTTCATGGGACGTGCCCGCGCCACCAAGGGCCCTGTGCATGAAAGCAATTAGTGCAATGGAACACTCGACCGAAGCCAGCATCGTTTTCTTGGTGCTGCTGGTATCTATCTGCGCTATTCAGCCCAACAATATATATACTATTTAATGCATTAAAATTGTTGGGCCCTAATTATTATTCAGGCTGCCAGTTTTAGTAAGCCTTCCTATATTGGGGGGACTACTCTCGAGGCACCCGGTCCATGAGGAGTCACCTGATTGGTTGCATCTCAGGACAAGACTCCTTGTCAGTGTAGTTTTAGATTTTTGACCATTTTTGCCTATTTGTGTTAAAAATTTGCATTTCAGCCGTTGGAGCTTCCCCAACTCGGTGAGCGTGTTTCTCTGGCTAGTGAGTAATAAATGAAATTTATTATTTCCATGGAAAGCCACCCACCTCCCTTCAGGCTTCCGAGCAACCTGCTGTGTTGCACCGGAAACATTTGAGAATTGAGACGGAATGGCCTCGATCACGTGATCGCCCTTGAGAATGTTACCTTAGGGTGTTCCTTTTGGACCTGGGTACATTCTCTAATAGTTTTCGTCAGGGGCAATAATCAATAATTAAGCCTAACGAGTAATAAATGAAATTTATTTTTTCCACAGATTGTCTGGTAGGTATGAATATGTAATCAAACGGGTTTGCACAACCTTTCCATTCTGTGCCATCATGAAACAACTTACAAATGCCATTCTCTTTCTAATTTAACCATTGTAGTATATTTCTTTCTAAATCCAGTGAGTTAGTTTTAACCTTAAACATTAATATGTCGTGATGATAGGGATAATTTTCTATAATATAAAATGTTTCAGTTCATTTTTCATCACTTATTTTATTAAGATTATATTCAATAAGTATGAAACTGTATTATAAAAATGTACTTACAGTGCTGTTTACGTGCAACTTTCACAACTTTCTTGCATAAACGTGAACCAATCATGACAATTACAATTATTTATTTGTTGACATATTTCAGGTTCCTGATAGTAGTGATATAAAGTGTAAAAAGGATAGTGTGAATGGTTACATTGATTACATTGAAGTGAAGTATAGAGAGACAGGTACCGCGGATGAATATGAAACGGGAAAAAGAGAAGTTTACCAAGAAATTGTAACGGGTACAAAAGTTATCACATTTACGGCTGAATCATTACTACCTTACACAGATTATGACGTCATTGCTCTGCTTAGAAATGCTGATGCTACAAGTTCAGAGAGTAATTCACTGACTGTTATATCACATGAGGATGGTGAGTTGAATTATCATTCACAACTAGAATACATGTAAGAACAGAATGACTACACCACCAAATGTAATAATTGATTTAAGTAAAGATGTAATGGATTATCTTTTTTACATCTGGCAGTGAAAACAATAAAGTTCATCTATCTGTAGTCTTGATAGATCGAGAAACCATGGTTTTTCACCACAGTAACATTGTTACTACGGTTGACCATGATAGACAAGAAAACAACGCCATCATGATTTGCTAGACGCTCTTAATTTCATGACTAATCCTAACTGTAGAATAGAATAGAATAGAATAGAATTCTTTATTAATACCGTAAAGATAATGTGACATTTCTTTTTTGGTTAACGAGTTAATAAAGATTTTATATAGTTGAGCGGACATAAAACTATCCGTAAATAGTAAGACAATTTACAATATGTAGGAATATGGCATATGTTGTTTATTTATGCCGGTAATGTATTTCTTATGTTGTAACACAGTTCGATGTACTTTATGGTTTCTTTGATTAGTGAAGTGTTCTTATTACTCATTATTTGTATGAATTTAGTATTGTTTGTCATATCTTGGAATCCATATATACAGGATTTGGCTGTTAATATAGAATGTCTCTGTTGTTTGCATATAAGGTGCATTCTGTTGTGAAATGTTGTTCATCTTCAATTTTGAGACAGTTTTGACAAATTCTGCTTTGTAGCGGTATTTTAGGTTTTTGATGGCGACCAGCTTCAATTTTCAGTTTGTGGCCACTCATTCTAAATCTTGCAAGTGTCCATATTGCTTTTCTGTCATTGAGTTTTTGTAAATAGGTTTCCTGTTGGATGTTATTTTTGAATAATTTAAAAGTCTTTAGTTTTGAATCAGTACTGTTCATGTTAGACATCCATGTATTTGTATAGTGTTCCTTACATAATTCTTGAAAGTGCTGTTTTGTTGTTTGTATGTCAACAGGTTTGTTGTATGTTTTTTCAAATCAGGTTTGTTGTATGTTTTTTCAACACTGTATTCTCCATCTCTTTAAGTGCATAATATGCTATGTTGTTTTCATCAATGGATTTTAGGTGTTTATAGTATCTGAGAGCTTTGTATTGAATGTTACATAACAGTGGTAGTCGCCCTGTATCCATTCTAACAGCTATGTTACTGGTAGTGTTATTTACATTTACTATATGTCTACAAAAATTTAGGTGGTATTTTTCTGTGCTAGTTTTATCCCATCTACTCCAGTTTGTGCATAGTCCCCATATATGTTAACTAACATTTAAAAACAAATTGTATATTTACTGTTACATTAATTTTCTTGTTAAACCTAGAATATAACACTGCAATGTATATAATTATGGTTACATAGCTAGAACCAGAACCTGTTAATGGATCACTACAACCAGCAGAGTATACATTTATTATTACATGGTTAAAACTAAACCAACCCAGTGGTATAATAACATATCATATTGTATGTGTTTGTATTACAGTACCTTCTAAGCCTAGAAATGTAACACTACAGCCAGCGGTGTATACAATTACTGTTACATGGTTAGAACCAGACCCACCAAATGGAATAATTACATCATACAAGATAACATATTGGAAAACCGGGGATGAGAGAACTAAAATCGATATACCGGTAGATGCACATGAACACAATATAAATGATCTGGCCAACAAAGTTAACTATACTGTGATAGTAAGTTATACCATTTTTTGTTTCATATCTATTCTTCTCAGTACGATGCTTACTTTCTACAGATAGTACTCATTTGGCATTTTGGCATTTGGCTCATTATTAGCGTTAACGAGAAAAGTACTAAATAGTCATGATCACAATGGAGTTATGTAACACATGTACACTATAACAATACACAACCCATGATGGTGTTACAAAAAGAAAAATACCTAAAACTTTCTAAAATTTGCAATATAACTTTACCCTACTTCTATAATAAATGATCTAGAATAAACCTTGGTCAGGTAAAAATCTGAGGTGCAAAGCTAACATTTTGAATCATTATCCATTATATGATATTATTTATTATAAATAATCTGATTTATATGTTGTTAATCTTTATAAAACTTACAATGTATCAAATACAATTATATTTGTTTTTTTGCCTTCGGAGACGAAGTCTGCCGAAGGCTTATAGATTGGCTTCCGTCCGCCCGTTCTTCCGTCTTCCCGTCCGTTCTTTTACCTATTATAACTTTGATATGCTCTGTGCAATGTGTTTTCAAGCTGGTGCATATGTAATTCTCAATGCCATACATATGCACGCCAAGTATTTTTTTGATTCGCCAAAGTTTCACTGTGTTTTTCTGTGATTTTCAACATTTCACTAGTAAAAATGCCGAAATTTGTCGGAAAAATCTGAGTTTTAACGACATCTCGCAAGAGAACTGGCATACCGTATTGCGCATGCGCCAGTCTAAGGAAATCGGTGTCGTTTTCGTCTGAGGATATTGTATTCCGGGACTGTATCTTTCTTTGCTCAAGGCTTATATAGATTAAATTCTATCTCAAAGGTAAGAAACTGTGCTTATAGTATTTATTATGAACTTTGATTTATCCTTTTGTGTCCTGATTTTGGTGAGAAACTATCGATCGCACAGTGTCACACTTTGCCAGAAAAACAGTTCTATTAGTCCAAGAACTGGTTATGAAACGTGTAAATCGAAAGTTTATCTCGTCATTTCGGAGGCTTGGAAATAACGTTTGGCATATAAAATACTGGAATAATAAAAACGTAAAAGTTTAGAACACGTTGATCGTGATTCTGTTATGCACGATTGCTATTTCCAGTGTTCAACTGCTAGCAGATTGAAAGGAAGTGTGAAACTTCGTTTCGTGACGACATATTAGACTAGAATTATCGAGAAAACATAACTCAAGTTCGGCCAACCGTGACTGCTTGAAAGCAATGATGAAATTGAGAAGTACTATAATTCAATATCAATGAATATATCTATCATCACTTTTAAATTAACGGGATATACTATACTGGGACCTCCATGCAGGGACTTATCAGTGTTTAAGTTTATTGGTAAATCGAACCTCTGTTAACAGGGACACATTTTCCCAATCAGCTATGTATTTCGGTACTGAAGTCAGGGTGGTAATTTCAATGTTTAGCTACCATAATTTATCTCCATTATGAGCAGGAAATTACCGACCTCGATTGAGGTGGATTTAACGGCGGCCATGTTTTTATTGTTGACAATGTGCATTATGCAAATTACCAGCACACGTGCGAAACTATTAAGGGATATGTGAAACAAAATTAGGGAGGGGGTCAAATTGTATTTTTCTCAATAGTTTTTTTTTTAATTTATTTTGATAGTTTGGCATCGATTTGGTTCAGCTCAAGTGAAATTTGTTTGCATATCTTTGGTCAGATTTTAATGACATTGAAAACACAAGTACTCTGGCTTTTTGCACATTCTTAATATTGTATACTTGCAGAATCCTGTGAATATTAATTTGACAACTTTGTAGAGTGAAAACAGACTGGTAAATTAGTTCATCCTAGACTATGGTAGAACATGTTTAAAATAGTACAGTGTGAACTGCAATTTCTTTCTGGCTGGTATAAATTAAGTAAATAAATATTTTGTCGTACTAAAAAGACTCAACTATCTTTTTTAATTAAATCTAACTGCCAAAGGGAGCACATATTCTACAACCTCTACTTACTTTGGACTAAATGTTTTTTTGTTTTTTTGTTTTTTTTTCAGGTGCAGAGCCAGAATTTTTTTCTCAGAAAGCAAAGCCACTGGAACTGCATGTATTACAAAAACATACCGGTACTATTCGCTGCGTGTCTGACAATTGTATAAAGTTTCGCAGGTCTTTTTTTTACTCTGAGAAGTGCTGTCAACCAAAGCATAAATATGTGTTTCTCAGTACATAAAATTTCACACGATTTGTTAATATTAATGTATGATAATAAAAACTTGATAATATTTTTCCGGATTTTTGCACTTTATTTGTATCATTGTCGTATGAGAAGTAATCTTGTCCTTATT
This sequence comes from Saccoglossus kowalevskii, assembly GCF_978046115.1. NCBI lineage: Eukaryota > Metazoa > Hemichordata > Enteropneusta > Harrimaniidae > Saccoglossus > Saccoglossus kowalevskii. Next base: position 23,969,651 of record NC_140649.1, on the reverse strand, counting down.
AAAAATATTGAAACTAATCCAGGGCCACAAACTAGTTTATCCAAACAGACACAACACTGACTCTACATATTTGCAGATCTGATTTGTAAACTTCCTTGTTATTTTACCTGTTGCACTAGTTCTGGTTTCCTTGCTGAGAATAATGCTGACCTGGATGGAGAGTGCTATAAACTTGAAAATGCCATAGAAATCACATTTGCCAATTTATGTCCATGCAGTTTTAGAATGACAACTAGCAAAGGATATGTCATTCATGACTTGTTAATAATTAACGCTAATCATTGACAGAAGTATGTCTGTGGTAAAATAAGTTGTAAGTTAATGATCCAGTAAGCAATAAATGGTTGTCTACAGGAACGGACTGGGACCAAAAAACGGCCCTGGACTTTCCCGGTAACAGGCTCATCAAAAAAATAGAGGGAGCAGTCATTCTGAATGTTGGCTAATAATGTTTGGTTATAACAATTAGTGCTGAGGCTGAAGTCCATATACTGGATGGCCGTTCTAGAACGCACAGGTTATCAGTTCGCTACTGGTTGTCTATATGCACATCTATTGGAGATGTGCTTATATTCGAGCTAAATGTGGTTCAAATAAGTATGTGAGTATGGGGGGAGTATGCTGGTTCGAACTCACAATATTGGTATGCTGATGGGTTTTAAATATGATCATATTTAGGTACAAGCAAGTCTACGTTATTCAATTTCATATGGTGAGCTACCTATAATCGCCTAACATTCCTTTTCAGGTATCCGCCTACACTAGTGTCGGGGAAGGTGAATACAGTGATGAAATGAATACAAAGACAACAGAAACAAGTATGTTATGTATCTTAACTATTTACTTTACCTAGTACATGTGTGTTATTTGTTGCAAATATTATATGCAAATTATATCATATGTTATAGTTCCTCATGAACCTGCCAGCATTGATGTACAAAGTACGACTGAAAACAGCATCAGATTCACATGGACAGATCCTACCATATTCAGTGGTGATATTTTACAGCATAGTGTAAGTAGTATTAAAGTTTTTATAGATTCACCTATTCAGTGCACTTGATTAGAGTCAGCTATACATCTTGCTACTTGTTATATCCCATTTACATTCCGGTATACAGTTGAGGACAGCATTTGCAGATTTGGAGAATTTGGGTTTATATTTAAGTTGCTGTACATCGTAGTACTTTCAACAGAGAGATTTATGCCAACAGTATATTATCACCACCACCAATTTGAGATGACAAAAAAATAACTGTAAACTTCCAGGTATATGAAAGTTCTATTTTCTCCCTGGTGTGACATTTATTCACCTTGACTACATCTTAGTTGCAAATAATAATTCTTTATTATTTTCACTATGTAATAGATAACATATAAATCAACTGAGTCTGTGTACTCAACTACCGTGTTGGAGTCTAAGGATATACTTATTGAGGGCAGTATTCATACGCACACTTTAGAAGAATTACCACCAGGAACACAATTTCAAATATCAGTGAGTGCAAGTACATCAAAGGGATTTGGTAAACCTAAATCAATTATCTCTGGAACTAAAATTGGTAAGTTATGTTGTATGATTAAGTCATAATGATTGATGTGAATGACAACTGAAAAAAAAATCTGAACTAAATGCCTTTATTTACAAATTACAATCATGATGATACTGATGATAGCGTGAGGCATGACATCAATTTCATTCTGACAAATAGCATCTCTCCTCATCTTAGAACATTAAACTCAATAATTTCTAAAAACTAAAAAAACTAATGATTTGCATCATTTGATAAGCCAAAAATCTATATTGGTAAAGAAATGGTGGGACAATTAAACAATAATTACATGTAAGTGAGTTATTATTCCAACAAGAAAACATGAGTTGATCATGATCAAGTTGTGATCTGTTTAAATCACTAATCGTCAATTTAAAGTAACTGTAAACCATTTAGGATAATATAATGAATATTATAGTGACATTGATAATAACTGTACGTTTAGGTCTTGAGGTTTCTGGTATTCTGGAGGAGCCTCATGTGACAAATGAACCAGTATTCACGGAAACCACTGCTACCATAGATTTCAGAAAATCGAGGTCAAATACAGACATAAAGACTGATACAGAACTTTTGTAAGTATGATAATATGTTACAGACATTTTCAGCAGTACACAGATGCTATGCATCATATAGATCAATAATGCACCTCAAAGAGAGAGATAATAAGAGGTTAGTTGTGGCTAGTATTAGAACATCCTATTGTAATGATTACATAAGTTTCAAAGTGAATGGTGGTTGGAGAAAAAGAATAGCTATTAATTAGCAGTTAATAGGACATAAAAGCGTCAATATTAAACAAATTGTGTTCAATTCTGCTTTGTTTTGATAAACAAGAGCTAAAATATGCGACATATTTATCATCCACCCATCTAGGTAGCAACAGCAGAAAAAAACTAGGTAAAATTTAGTCTGTGATTCGGACATTCAAAACAATGCATTTAACACATTTATTAATTGTTCATCCGAAGTATTGCAAGATTTGTATACACAGCTTTTCCGATTAGATATAATTTGTTAGTGTGAGTTCTCCAAATAGATGAGTTGTATATGTGTGTGTATGTGTATATATATATATATAATACTTTATTTTATTGGGGCGATTAAAGTCACGCCTGTAACTTTCGCATTGTAACCTGTTAGTGGGGTATATTTCTTTAGAGAAATGGAAATAAAATAATAAATAAATAAATAAATAATATAACTTGATTACATACTATAAAACTTATTTATATGGTTAAACCTGTATGCATAGAAGACCTTCCCTACCCTATCCTATCCTATGCTATGATCTTCCCACCATATTCTGTGATCTTCTATACCTTATATAACCACTTACCAGTATGTAATGAAATATCTACCCTATGCTATGATATGACCTGCCATTACCTATACAGGGTAGGCCATGTGTAGTATAAGTTTGTTTCTGTTTGAATTTGGTAAAAAAACAAGATATGACTTGCGTAAATATTCTTTTCTGCTGTGAAATTTATTTGATAAGCAGTCATTTTTATTATTTTAAACTACAGAATGTTATATTATGAACAACCCACATGTTTTGTTTAATGACTCTATGACAAATTTCCAACATTTAGTTTTATGCATTCATTGAAATTTGTCGGACATGCTATGACAGGTTTATTCAAAGTTGTCTTCATATTTTATTTCAACCAAATAGAAACTGAGAACTAGAATATTCTCCAAAGCATTAATTGTCTTGGGAATTTTGTTGTTGTTCACAAATCAGGAGTTATATTGTTGTCGTAGAAGAGAAAAGGCAGAAGAAAAAGCGTGATTTAGAAAAGAATATGTATATTACAGCATCGTTTCCACTGAATGAAATCCCTGATCAACTTATAGTGGGTGACGGTATGGAATATAATGGTTATATCAATAAACCATTAACACCGGGACAACATTATGTCATATATGATGGGGTTGCAGTATATACTACAGGGGTAAGATAATCAGTATATAATGATTGGGATTCTAATTAATTTCAATCTATGAAATAACTTATGGTTGGTGATGGTATAGAATATACACATGTGAGCTTGCCAAAATGAACCAATGTTACCACAATCCTTAGTTATTGGACTGAATAAAAAAACGAAAACAAAAACAAATTATGCATGTAATAAACCATTATATTAGTCCCATATTCTGATTTTATATGCCCGAATGTGCTCATTGAATATGGTCCTTGTTTTTGACTCTTTGCAGTTAGTGCGTCTGTGTCTGTGTATGCATGTGTAGTACCAGCGTTGTAACGACTTCAATTTAATTGTACACCGACTTGTGACGACAGGACCTACATGGTTGTGACCCTCACTATTTTCAGTCACAAGATATTCAACTTGTATTAGTCCCCGTTCGGACGCAATCCGAAAACAGGGACTTATGTTTTGACCTTTGTGCGTCCGTGTGTCCGTATGTGCGTCCGGACCTGTATCTTAGACATGCCTATACCAAACACAATCAAACCTCACACATACATCATACATGATATTATACATATGCACATCAATTTGTTTCATTATCTGATTCAAGATGGCCGAATGGTGGCAATTTTTGTGCTGAAAAATCGTCAAAAGCAAACATTTATGGATGGATTTTGTTTAAACATGGTACATATGTTTGACGATCAGATACAAGATGTCAATCATTTTAATGTTAAAAAATTATCATAATCAAGCATCATCTTCCGGGTCCTTATATTGTACTTCTGACATGTTTATGTTTGAACTATATTACTATAAACAAAACTATATATCTTAAATTTGATAACTAACAGGGAATGTACAATGCATGGCTTGTTTAATTAAACTTGTAATAATTAAAATGCATTTCTATGTTGAATTCCATTGTAATTGAATTTAACTGAACTCCAATTGAAATGCAACCCTATATAGGAATGCATTTTAATCGAGTTCATATCGCAACTATATTAGAAGTTAATTCAACTATATTTAAAGTTGGATTTTGATGAAACTCGAAACAAATATGCTCTGGACTAATGCACAGATTTGAACCATATGCATATTTATTACCAAATTTGCATAACTAGTTTATTTTCGGCTTTTTTACTGGTATCTCAATTATTAATCATCACATTTCAACTCGGTACTTAAATGTCATAAGACAATGCACAGACCGTATTAGTTTTAGGTTAATGATATTTGCATATTAATTCCCTAATTAGATTAATTATTCAATTTTCAGCTTTTGCACTGGTATCTCAAATACTAATCATCACATTTCAAAAAAAAAAAAACTTGATACATAGATGCCATAGGACAATGCACATACCTGGTTAGTTTTGGGTTGAAATCTTTGCATATTAATTACCTGATTTGCATAATAATTGGTAATTTTTCAGCTTTTCCATCACTATCTCAAGTACTTATCATCTCATTTCAATGAATCTTGGTACATATATACTTTTCAAACAATACGAAGATGTAATTAGTTTTGGGTTTATTTACATCCATGATAATTCAGCTTTCCACCATTTTTTTAGGATTGATCACATAATGAAATGTGCACCCTGGAACAATACACAGATCTAAATTCATGCATAATAATTGATTAATTTGTATAATATTTCATTTGGTTCATTGGGGTAATCCACAGACATTAGTTTAATGTTGAAACACATGCATATTGATTATCGTATTATTAGCCCATTTCTGATAACTAAACAAATCAGATTTAAAGTGAATTTGTCACTGAGATGCTCTGATACTAATTAAACTGAAAACCACACAATGTAAAATGAAATTTACTGCAAGTATTATAGATTTTGATAATGTATAATCATATAGTTTTCATGTTGTGGCTAACAAATATTAGTTGCCAAGCTAATATAGTTTGAATATAGTTTGAATGGCTAATCTTAAATTTTGAACAAATTGTAATGTGTCTCTAATATTCCCAAAACACGAGAGTTCTTTGTAAGCTTATTTGTTATTAAGATTGTCTGTTGTCGTCGATATCATTAGTATAATTGAAGCTGGTCTCTTCATGCATAGCATGTCCATAGCCATATCACATTATGTTTCGTTATTTTGCAGGTGGAAGAAATATTATTGACAGATGAACCAATAACATCATTTAAAGGTACATGCTTTTTGTAATGTATTGCTGGCTGGTATACGGCTATACATGTAGCCTTGAAATGTTATCGTTATCATTGTTTAAGTACTACATTATGGGGTGAGAATACCGCCAAAATTAGCTTGGTGTCATTATTTGAACATTGTTTAGTTGTTTGGTCTTTATTTGGAAACTAGTTTGGTTATTATTTGGTCATTATTCGGTTATTTGGTCTTTATTTAAACAACATTTTGCTCTTATTTCATTATTGTGTTATTACTGCAGCATCGTATTGCTATTGTTTCATTATTTCAACTTTATTTCTTAATTATTACATTATTGTGTAATTGCTACAATATTATTTTGTCATTGTTTCATTATGTTACAATTGTTTCGTTATTTAGACATTATCTTGACATTCAATTGTCATAAGATTCGGTTATTTTCACGTCCAAATGTCTTGACATTCAGGTCGCTTAACTTGCGATTACCTGAACATTCGGTTCGCTTGACTTGCGATTACCTCAACATTCGATTACCTGACCTACATTAGCTGACCCCGCTATACATGTAGTATTCAATCCATAGTCCCGGGCCGCCTCCGATAAAGCATTGCTCAAGATGGCAATGCGGTCTTTGTAAAAGTTAGCGGGAATTTCTAAATAATGGTCGTTTCATCAACATCCAGGGAAATGACTGAGGTCGTCAGAGCCTGCCGTGACGCAATACATGTATCAAATGCCGCAAACTTGGTTAGAGAATATTACTTCTCCATATGCGACGACTGAAGTGAGGAAGAATTATTACACAGTTGATCGTGACACGGTCAATAACCGGCCTTTCATCAGACTTGGTAGTGCCATCACAGTTATTTTTTTTTAGTAAAAGTTGAACCATGTATCATTCTGATTCTCATTCCCCGGCCTCTCTTATTTCAGGTACTTATTGACAGACATATTCCTGTTATGGGCGTGATTTTTTACGTTCACTCCATAATTGTCAAGATGCCGATATATTTGTACGTCTAATTTGTAGCGCGCCATTCATTTCATGGCGCTACGAAATCGGATGTCTTCGTTGGTAACAACTGCATTGGCAATGAATTTGTGGGTTTCATTGCCAATAGCAATCACGTCAGTGTCACGAGAGTTTTTCGCCAGCCATGCCTCGCATCTGCAGTAATCATAATTATGCTGTCTTCGAGGTTTTCGTAAATGTCGACTTCCTCTCGCAAAGCAGTTTCATGGTTTCAATTTTGTTTTGATTCGATTTATGTGAATGTCTCCTCCGTCAAATTCCCCATATATTACTGGCCAAAGTAGCCTATTCCAAAGATTGACAAAACCCAATTCTGTAGTTGACTAGAAATTTGCTATTTTGTAGACGGGGAGCTGAATTCCATTGAAATGCATGCCCCGGACAAAACGGGTTTTCATAAGTTGCGCCATGGACTAAATAAACTGAGCTGCAGTTGTAACTGTGAAATTTCGCTTGCTGCTCAATGTTCTCGATAGATGAAACTGTGGTTATAAACATTTGCTGCTTAGTATCACCACACAATGTATTTACGTAATTTCCAGAAATATCAGTATGTGTGGGCGGGATTCATTCGTTTTATCGATCTTTATATATATCCTTTGACGGCTTATAGAATAATGTATGTTTGTGTTTATTCATATCACATTTTTTGACAGTATACTTCTTAGACTCATCATTTCATAACCATATGTTTTCTCCGTATTTCATTTTATGCATGGGAAACTACTAGTAAGCACACCGAGCATTAATTTGGCCAATATTTGTTCGAACATCGGATTAAACACCGTATTTCTATTGGGTCAACGAGAACGCATCCGCCCTAACAAATTTTAATCGACGGGATCTATGGCAACGTTGTGCGTTTTTGGCACTCGTTTTAGTTCACATCTGTAATCCAGATGGGGCGGGACGAAATTTTGAATCGGGGGAGAGATCTGCTGACAAACTCTAGGAGGTCCGGGGGCATGCAAAAATCTGAAATCTGGACCCTCTAAAACGCTATTTCCTGCATTTTGAGGGGAAAATTTTGCTGACACAAAGGGTTTCCGCTTTTGGAGGGGCGACGCCCCCAACATTTTCTTCGTGGGGCGACCGCTGCCACTGTGTACGTATGCCATTGAAGAATAAATCGAGGTTGAGTTGCAATTTTCACGACGTGTCCGTTTCAGTTTCACTGCTAAGAAGATCGAACCCCTCACACATACGCGGGTCATAGTTTGGAGTAAATTCATATCGTTTTCTAACGAAACTAAACTAAATGGTCCTTTTTAGGGCCACCATATCTTCCCAAAAGAGTGATACCGTACTAAAAATTACATAATTTTATTATATTCACACAGAAGTAATAAACTGTCACACATACTCGCCGCGACTGACAAATTACTCTTTGTGTGGAGTATAAACAAGGAAAAATTATCTCTGCGTGTTTTTTCCGTGTCCCTAAATCTTTTGAATGAAATAAAAAAAACACCGATGCACGCATGTCAATGTTACTATAGTAGTCTGAGATGTTATGACTTAGGGTTAGAAGTACTTTAGGATCAACTACTAGTATCTTATTTCGGGCTCGAAAAGACTAATTGATATAGAGGAAAATACTTTAATTTAGGTGGAATTAATTTTCGCTGTTATTTCCCCCCGGCAATGTGTGTTTTTTTAATTATACCCTGCCTGGCTGTTTTGCCCGACCTGCGATATTTGTTATGTAAGTACCCTACTCACTAAAAAAAAAGTTTCCCTGTCCTTCCATTTGTTTAAAGAAATCTTCTCTGCCCACTAGGGGGGGGGGGAGTACTGATATTTCCCGCCCCTACAAAAAATAGAAAAAATCCCCTGCCCTCAACAAAAATCACTTGGAACAGCTTTTCCGATGAACAGCTCCATTGGCTGCACCTGACTGTAACACAGTCCTGCATGATTGTAATACATTAGTAATGCCGGCGCCAGTTCCAACAAGCCGCCTCGTCACCAGAAACAAATTGTTATATTCACTTTTCACAGCTTAGACCACAGGAAGCCAAGGAACTATAATAAACTGTACGCGGTACGCGAGGCGGGCCGGCGTGTTCGGCTGGTATCGGCTAGTGTATTAGAAATAGACAAGGGATAAAGGCTCTAGCCAGCTCACATTTTTAAACTGGAAAAACAGACGAAAAGAATGAAAAATAAAATCTATAAAAAAATTGAAGAATATTAGTTGCTCTTTCAAATTTCGCGAGTTCACGACACGGTAACCAGTCTTGTCATTGGTTCTTGGCACATTCTGGTCATCATCTGATGATCAAGTCGAATCATCTCTCGCGTCGTGTCAAAAACAAGTTTTGCGGCATTTGATATTTCGTCACGACAGGCTCTGGCGACCTCAGTCAGTTCCTTGGATATTGATGAAACGGCCATCATTTAGAAATTCCCGCTAACTTTTACAAAGGCTACATTGCATTTTCACACGCAACGTAATATTACCGTAATTGGTATAGTACAGGTGTGATGGTTCAAATACCAAAATGGCAACAGTAACAGAAAGACTTCCCTGGCGGCGATGATAAAATACGAATACGGAGCCAACAGATGAGGTTTCAACTGGTACAGGTATTATTATACTCTGCAAACATCAAGTACAATAACGCGGTAAAACTTCACTACTCCAATAACTAGATACTTAAACTCCAATACAATTCAACGAGATCTCCGATCTGATCTCAGTGCTGAACAACTCCCCTATATATACCCACACTGTCTATAAATAGACCATTAAATCAGCATACATAATGAGTCTGGAACTTACTACAAATTTCTAGAATGTTCCATTACCTTCTATTGCCTTCTACAGTGTCCTATTACCTATTCAACCAACTTCTAAAAATTCCACCCAGACACAGTACGGTTCTAGAACATTCTCAATCACACGGAAGTGGTAAACAAATCGTATGCGACATGCATCATGAGCAATGCTTTATCGGAGGCGGCCCGCGACTATGGATTGAATAATACATGTATAGCGGGGTCAGCTAATGTAAGTCAGGTAATCGAATGTTGAGGTAATCGCAAGTCAAGCGAACCGAATTTTGAGGTAATCGCAAGTCAAGCGAACCGAATGTCAAGGCATTTGGACGTGAAAATAACCGAATCTTATGACAATTGAATGTCAAGATAATGTCTAAATAACGACACAATTGTAACATAATGAAAAATGGCAATTCATATTGTAGCAGTTACACAATAATGAAATAATTAAGAAATAAAGTTGAAATAATGAAACAATAACAATACGATACTGCAGTAATAACACAATAATGGAATAAGCGCAAAATAATGTTTAAATAAAAACCAAATAACCGAATAATGACCAAATAATAACCAAACAAGTTTCCAAATAAAGACCAAACAAATAACACCGAGCTAATTTTGGCGGTATTCTCACCCCATACTATATGTGTATTAATGTTTAATCGATATTTAACACCATTCAAGAATCATCGAAATGACAGTAAATTTGGTTCATTTTTGTAGATGGAGTATTATTAGAACAAAATAGATCAAATCAAAATGGTGATATTATTGGTGCTGTTGTTTCTGTCATTATGGTTTGTATAGTTATTGCGGCCATATTAGTTGCAGTTTTTATTATAAGAAGGTAAATGTAACATTTTGTAATTTACAATGCCTGTGAAATGGCTGCTGTTATTTCGCCTAAAATCATTCATTGGTACATCAGTATTATTATTTTTTATGCTTCTAAGCATAAAATATGTTTTAAAGTGAACAAAATGCGTCTCAAACTCAGTCTACGGCAACTCTATTTTTGTGTATTCTAAAACGAGGCTCCGCAATTGCATACAGAAGTTCCCTTGTGACATGAGAAGGAGAACATGCTAGGAAGCTTGTATTGCCGATACGTGAATATAAGGCACATTTACTGTACAGTTTTCTCATCTTTGACTAAATTGCCATTCATGTACTTGTTCGTCGAGGAGAATGAACCATAATGAACACATAATATGAAGTTTGTCGCATAGGGTTGAGTTAGATGCGAAATATGTCCTTTCTGGCGTAGCTGATCGCTGTTTTACACTGTCGCTGGACCTCGTCACTGGACAACATTCAAGTTGGTAAAAAGTTAGAAAGAACTACAACGGGCTTGGTGTGGACTAACACAGTTACTTATATGGTAGTCAGTCGAAGTGTTGACATCTATTTCCACAGAACTTTCTACACCTATTTTGATCATCGCCAAGTTTGTCAAAATCGTATTTGACTCCATAGAATTGTCTCGTGATTTAGTATTTCTAGGCACGTCACTACACTGTTTTATTTCATTGATCGTCTGAGTAAAAAAAAAGGAAACGTATTTTAAACATATCTTAAACGTTTAACTATAGTGATCAATAAAATAAGGAAATATTTATTTTAAAAAACGACAAATCACAGTTACTAAATAAACGACAGCCGAAATGAAATGAATTGACATTTGCGTGAATGGTGGCGTTTGATTGGATAACAAAAATAATTGAGAGCGACACTTATATAACCAAATTCAGACTGGGTTCGTGTTACCGTGATTGTTATAATTAAGACATGATATTAGAAATTTACTTGGTTGAAACACATTGACAGTCCAACCCCGGATTCTTATTCCATAAATTATTACGCAGATCAAGCTGCAAGTAAAGGTAACATAGGTGTGAATTCGACATTCAACACCAATCAGCGAACAATTCAGAAACTGTTGGCCTGCGAAAATGAAAACAATTAGCAGTGTGTAAGTGCTGCATAATTACTGCTTGTCCGACGCTTCGTTTTCGCGTCACTATCAAAATTATTGCTACCTCTTACATAACGAACAAGTGTTGGTATTGCGACGCTTCTCTTTAAAACCTAGTTGTTCTTTCATGAAGGGGACAGTTTTTCGAAAAAAGAATTTCATGTAAAGTGGACACTACATATGATGGTATAAAAAGAAGGTCCGTTCCAACCTTTTCTATTTACATTCACGGCTTTCTTTCACTGATGTCGCACCTTCGGATCAATTGGAAACGTGTACACCACTCCTCCCGCCCACAGCACACTGTTTAACCATAATAAATGTTTGTTGTGAAAAAAATCTCTAAAAATAGACAAAAAAAATGTATATCGTTTAAAAGTATGACGCAGTGTTATAAAAGTACGGCTCAAGTATATAGTTTCCATTCATATTTTGGCATTGGGTGGTGCACTTTAACTTCGACGAGAGTCGGAAATCCGAAAACAGTCGACTGTTTCAGGATAGGTTGGTGTGGCTGCAGCACAAGAAATATTTCATATTTACTTGGATACGAGTAATCATTTTCAACAACAAAATCAATAACTGTCCATTTCAGTGGGACACAGATCTAAAATGGAAAACGTGTGGGTTGGCATTTCACAGACACTTTTAAATGTATTATAATGGTCATGTACAATGCAGATTTTCAGAATATAATTTGTGCATATGTTATGTCAAGGCATCTGACTTATTTTATGTCTGAACTGCTTTTGTATTGGCCACCTTCCTATGTTTAGTAATGGGATGGTAACTTACTGTCTGGGAACAAGAACAATTAAGTTCAGCGATCCTTAAGGATATAGTAGAGGTTTTTTGGGAGTAAAATCTTAATTATACCTTTTAGTTCTGTAGTCATTGAAGATGGCCAAGCGGAATTCATGGGTTGACCACACCTGTCATCGTCCGTCCTGCGTCACCTTTTTTAATTCCAACGACTTCTTCTTCAAAACCACCAGCTGGATTGCTTTGCTATTCATACCACACCTACCTGGGATGGTCCTCCGTCAGATTTGTTAATTTCATGACATCACATTTACCTCTGTTATTTTGTGGAATATTTTTGTTATTTATGGTTAAAAATGTTGATTTTACCGTTTGTTTTTCGTCAATTTTTATATTTAGCCCATTTTTGCGCATTTTCTACTTCTTCTCCAAAACCACCTGCCACATTGCTTAGAAATCCATAATGTAGACACCTGGACTAGTCCCTCTCAAGTTTGTTCATTTGGCGAAGATATCTTTATTTTTGTGGAAGTTATGATTTTTTATTGGGGATTTTTTCACTTTCTCATATATATGGGCTATGTATAATGCATGGACTCCAGTAGACAATTATATCAGTTGGAAGCTAGGCTTTCCCAGTACACATTGTCTTGGAAAATGAACTGGATGGGCCAATATTTTCCAGAAATGCTCAAGTGCAGGTTAAGGTCAAGGTTTTTATGTTTGCTGCTTTTATGTGGGTGATACTGAACAGTGAGTGTGGGAGGAACTAAAACACCTCCCCAAAAATCTTCAAGGCTGGGTCAGGGTCATCTGAAGGCCCCCGGTCAGGGTCATCTGAAGGTCACATATTGATTGCATTGGAGTGTATTGGGAACAGGAGGTCATGCCTCTGTTAAGATCTTTCAAGGAAGGGTCAGGGTCATCTCAAGATCACATGTCAATTCAGTCACATGTACAGTAACCAAATAAAGAAAAAATATATTCTGATAATAGTTACAACAATTTCATGTTTCAACTTCAATTACATTACATACACAAATATGTTTCCTCTAACGGGATATGCTCTTCCACTGACCATTGCCACAATTACTAAAATTTCATAGATTCCACTTCTCCTGTCCACCTAGTAACTGCCCTCTGTACTTGTCAATTACAGTGGAGCTCTACCAACCGCAAGGTCGCTTGTTTAGGGTAAAGTCGCGGTTTTCATAAAATATAAAGGTTGAAATGGTTAAGCATGACGCTTCTGATAATATAATTACATGTATTTCATTACACTAACACTACTACATCTATAAAATATGTACGAACATTCAAATACTTAATTTTTGTTTACATTGGATAGAGCAACAATAGCATTTTATCACTAAATGTAGATGATTACACTGACAGTTTGAGCAGTTAAATTATTAATTATAACTACAAGCAGAAAGAGGTATAAACATGAAATCATTACGAGAATATAGCACATGCACGTATAGACTCAGCCATGCAGTATACGACTGCACCAACTTTTGATAGCTACTGTTGATATAATCACTGTATGATTCTCATAATAACCAAAATAGTCAAAATAGCTCTCCCATGTGTATCATTATGGCCGATATGTTTATTGTAATTTGTCAATCTTTTAGAATTTTTTGGCAAGTTGTTGGTAGTATTGACTGTTAGTATTATGAACTATTAATTTAATAAAAGTGAAAATTACTGTCACATGTAATGTAATGTAATGTGTTATTTATTTAATATTGCATAATATAATATTGCAGTGTTGATGTTCGTTTTTCTTTGTTATTAAATATTAGGCGTCTAAGAAAACAGAAAAGAAGTAATGAACATGAAGCAAGTGGCCACAATGTACTATCAGAGAATGCTTATGTAAATGTGGATACTATGATAACAAGCTCAGAAAGGGGTAAGATCGTTGCCCATGTTAAAATATCCTGGACATTGTGATTTTTCACTGTGATTAATTCATCCAACCCTTGGCATTGTTTATATAGTATATATACATTGTTTCAATCTATTTTTGCTCCGTTGTCGACTTTGTCATATGAATGACTGTCTGGCGTCTATATCAATATTTTTACTTTTTTGACTACATCTTGATGAAATCTTTAATTCTCTAATTTTGGTCAATATTTTTGGTAAGAAGTGATCTTTCTGATTTCTTGTCGAAAACAGCAAGTCCGATTGCTTTGATACTATACATATAGGTATACACACTGTACCTCCGTCGAATTTGTTCATATTTATAACGATATCTTCAACTCCCTAATTTCGATGATTTGTTTTGTCATTTTTTGTAAAAAGTTATATTTTTGACTTGTTGAAAACCGCAATTCCGATTGCTTACATATTATATATATATATGTAGAGAGAGAGGAATTAATACGCAACTACATGAATATTGAAACTCGACAGCACTGTTTTGTAAGGTACAAGTACGATTGATTGTGTATTAACAACGTTTGTTTGGCGTGGGCGATGATGTTTATTTCTTCATCCGGGATATTATAGTGTGTGAGGTACTGTCGGTGCTGTCGAGTTTCAATACTCGTGTAGTTGCGTATTAATTCCTATATCACCGTATTCTACCCGTTCTACATATACTTTGTATTGAGCACTTTTGTTTTGGAATAATCGACTTTCGTATCTACATAAATATTTTTATAATTGTTGCTAAAAAGTTATATTTTTGACCTCCTGTTGGAAACCGAAAGTCCGGTTGTTATGATATTATATATATACGTACTACAGGTTCATTTCTTCATTTTTAGAGGCCTATTGTTGTATTATTTGTTAATTGTGTTAATTATGATCTCTCAATTCTTTTCTTTGTTTATGTTCTCGTTACACTTTGTGTGACCTTACTGCTAAATTATTGTTCTTGTTAATCTTTCCTACATAGATAATATTACACCTTTCACAGATAAAGAAACTGGTGAATCTCAATATATGAATATAACTATCACGCCAACAAAAGTGCCAACTCCTGAACCAACCGAACCAACCAAGCCAAGGAGTCTTCCTCCAAAGCCAAAACCTAAAGCCAAGCCAATACATAACTCGCAGTACACAATTCAAGTTAAAGATTTGGCTGATTATGTTATTAAGAAACGAGAAGAAAACGATTTTGTTGCACAATTTAAGGTATGCTATATTTTATTACCATGTATATAATATCAGGATATAATCTTATACAAAGTTTGGAGTATCTTTACCAAATCGGAATAGAATATAATGCATTTTATATACATTTATTTATAACTAATTATAATGCATTTAAAATACGTTGCCTATAAAACATGCTTAGAATCAGCTGAAGAATATGCATTATATTTTGAGTAACTACTATTAGTTTATTATTAATTTCTTTTATCGACTCGAAAACTTAATTCTGATGGGAATTTGAACAAACTACATTTAGTGTATACTTTAGTTAATACGCAACTACATGAATATTGAAACTCGACAGCACTGTTTTGTAAGGTACAAGTACCTCACTCTTTTGTTTAGTGGTGGGGTCTAAAAATTATGATAAATTTTTCTCCAAACACAAAATGCTGGAGCAATTATACGGGCTACAGCGAGCAAGAATTTTCCATTGTATTTTATATTCAAAATATTTCTCTTTGAATGACCAGACGTGTTTACTTAGTTCCGTTGCACTTCTGGAGCCGTGGTTGCGAAATGAGGCCGTGTGGTTTCTGTATCTTGTTTTGAACTCATTACCAGTAAGTCCGACGTACGTTTCGCTGGTGTGTTTGTCTAAACGCGTAACATCCGCTTTGTATACGATGCCAGACTGCAAACACTTCCCGTCTAGTGGACATGTTTTTTTTGTGTTTTTTTCTGGCAATTGCATAACTTGTTAGCTTTCGTTTCGTCAGTCATAGTGTTATTTTCGGTCGCGAGTTGGTGTTTGTTTTTCTTGTTGATGGTATCTTTGATGTTGTTCATACAGCTATAGCTGACTTTGATTGTATTTCTGTTAAGAAAATGCATTATATTTTGAGTAACTACTATTAGTTTATTATTAATTTCTTTTATCGACTCAAAAACTTAATTCTGATGGGAGTTTGAACAAACTACATTTAGTGTATACTTTAGGTACCAAGGTGTCATTCACAGTCATGGATAGCTTTTAGGGTCATGTCTGTGCATATTAAATAGCTAATTATCTCATTTCAGCCTTTTAAAGGAAAATCTCAAAAAGTTCTCTGCGAATTTTTATCAAATTTAGTATACAAGTTCCTTGAGTAAATATGCAGACTTTAGTTTGGGGTCTTGTCTGTGCATTATAATTATTTCATTTGGGACTGTGTATGCATAATCTTAAAACTGATGAATGGATTTTGCTCAAATTTAGTACATTTGTACATTGTGATAATACAGACAAATTTAGTTTTTGAACCATGTCAGTGCATAATAAATAGCTAATTTGCATATTGATTATGTTACTTCATATGCTTGCAAAATTTCAAAAATGATCAAATTTGGTACCTTGTGATAATAGGGCGATGTCCATGCATATTAAGTAGTTAATTTAGATATTAAAGGGAACCTCAATCCAAACAACATAATGACCCCTAAAGAAAAAGCTCCACAAATGTAGGAGAATGCAATTTACACTTTTTTATATCAGTTTTCATTCTCTAGATATTCAACTTTTCATCGGTATTATGTAGTCAGCCATTTTGATTCTCAAGCAAAGGATTATGGGTAAAGTATGACATCATAGAATCTGTTGTCAGAAATTGAGAAAATTATTTTATTTCAGCAAAATCTTAAAACCTCTGAGCTTGGAGTAATGTGCAGACATAATTAGTGTTAGAGTCATGTCCATACATATTAAGAGTTTAAATTTGGTTTACAGTTCTGATTAGTCTATGCTTGAAATATTGATTAACGTATTCAAATGTCACTTGGTACATAGGCAGTCTGGAATATTTCATATATGAAATCCACGATATGTCTTATATATACATAGATATAATATTAGAATGGTAACAATTACTGACATCTTAAATGTTATTTTTTATTTTCAGTTGTTGCCTAAAAGCGAAAATACGGAAATTTCCTATGAAGCTGCCAGGATTCCAGAGAACAAATCAAAGAACAGATTTCGTAATGTTCTTTCTTGTGAGTATATAGGTTGTTTAGGGAGAACACTTCTTTGTGCGTTTGGGTTTTTATTGGTTGTTTTTTTTTTTACTTTGCTTGCACTGTGAATAAAGCGAAATTATGTTATTAACTGATTTTTTTTTGTTTCAATACCTCTCACTTGTATGTTTTTTTCTAAATATTTGATGAAACATGTTGCCTAAACATAGTATGTCACTTTACAGCCACATATATCATTGATATTTTCAATATTCAACATAATAAATTCAGTGAAACTGTGCCAAAACATACTAGTCATCTGGTTATGCATCTCTGCCGTACATGTATATGCAGGTAGTCTTATCTAGTGGTTAGTTTGTGTTTCTTTTGATTAACTTTATTTAATTTTTCAATATAGATGATCATTCTAGAGTGGTATTGGATGTGATTAACGATGACCCCAATTCGGATTATATCAATGCTAACTATATTGATGTGAGTACCTACATTATTAGAATTGTTAAGATTCAATATTGACAATATAAATTACAGTCAGAGCGTAATTTAACTCCAGAGCTGGCTATCAACTCGCTTTGCCTCTTTAGAAAACCTACAATTGTTATCAAAATTTCCAACTTATTTCTTGTAGTATTGACCCACTTCTTACTAGTATATGAGATATATTTGGCATAATTTAGATATATGATGGGTTTAAAAAACGATCGAGCTGCATGTAAAGTTAGGTAAATGTTAAGTTACGCTGGGTCTGTACTTTACATTGTACATGTAGTAAGTATGACATATACTGCTGATTATAGAATCTGAATATTTGACTTATTTTTTTAATGACAGGGTTACCAGAAAAATAATGCATACATTGCCACCCAAGGTAAGCTTGGCTTTTGTAACCAATCTCCTTCCTATGTAGGAGCTCTATTTCACTTCCATGTGTGAAGCACACAATGGGAGTCTTTGCAGTTAGTGTGTCTGTATGTGTGTGTCTGTCTGTTCCTCTGCTATCTCAAGAACCATACATCGGTTTTTGATCAAACTTGGTGCATAGATGCCTTGGGCCAATGCGCAGATTTGATTGGGTTTCAGTAAAAATCCATGCATATTAATTACCTAATTTGCATGATAATTAGCTAATTGTTAGCTGTTCCATGACTGTTCCATCGATATCTAAACAACCACTCATTGGATTTTGATGAAACTTGGTACATAGATGCTCTGAACTAATGCTAGGTTTTGATTAGTTTTTTGGCTAAATATCCATGCATACAAATTATTTAATTTGCATAATGATTAGTAAATTTTCGGTTTTTCCACTAATATATCAAGTACTAATCATAACACTTCAATGAAACTTGGTACATAGTTGTCATAGGACACTGCACAGACCTGATAGTTTTTAGGGTAATATCAGTACATATTAATTACCTAATTTACATAATTAATTAATTTTCAGCTTTTGGTATTTCAAGTAGTGAGCATAACATTTCAATGAAACTTGGTACTTAGATACTCAAGGACTATGTAGAGATTGATTGTTTTGGGATAAATTTTTTTGGTTATTAATCACTTATGTGCATAATTAGTTAATTTTCAGCTTTTCCATGAATATCTAATTCATGAATATCTAAATATCGAAGTACTAATCATCACTTTTCAATGAAACTTGGTACATAGATCTTTTAGGACTATGCAGAGACCTGATTAGTTTTAGGATAAATATTTGTGCAAATTAATAACCTAATTTGCATAATTAAGTTACTGATATCACTGTACTTATCATTCATTGAGAGACAATTATACAAGACATAATGTGATAAAGTAACGAAAAACTACTGTAACTAAGGCTTGACATTCCTATCCTAGGGTTGAGTATTTTAATTACTACGCATCTGTGAGAGCACTATTTTGTGAGGTATTCAAATGTCTTTTGTTTGCGTTTGGGTATGGACGTCTACGTTTGTATGTTTTTCGTCAGTTTGTGTTACTTATGTCTTTTCCTTTCTTTTTGTTTTGTTTTTGTCAACAGTACCTATTTCTATTTATGCAAAGTTGTGGGCATTTTAGTGGCTTCAATATATTTTCCTTGCTACATAAATTATGACAATGGGTGATAACTTAAATTTCAAGATGCTTTCCCTCAATATAAGGGCTTAACTCCAACAAAAAACGTAAATCGTTTTTGAAATATCTGCAGGAAAAAAAGGCAGATATAATTTTTCTTCAAGAAACATACAGTACAAAACAGGTGGAACATACTTCGCGGAATGATTGGGGTGGTGATGTCATTTTCTTGCATGGTAACAGTCATAGTCGAGGGGTTATGGTTGTCTTTCGAAAACATTTTGACATCAGTGTCAAGAACTCCGTTGTTGACAAAAGTGGTCGGTTTATCTACGTGCGTCTTGAAATTGGCGTATGCCCCTTTCATTTGTCAATATTTACTACCCCAATTTGGAGGTCAATCAAATTTTTCACTGATGTTTATAATATAATGAATGAATGTAATTTTACTAGCGAAGACAGAATTATTATTGGTGGGGATTTTAATGTGGTGCTGAATCCAAACATTGACAAAAAGGGGGGAAGTAACAACGATGGGGGGGGACTAAAGATAGAACATGCGCTAAATTAAAAGTCATTATCAATGATTTTGAGTTGCAAGACATCTGGAGAGATAAACATCCATTTGTTAGGGGATATAGCTGGAGAGGTGGCAGTCCGATCGTTCACAGTAGTCAATTATTGGCTTGCTTCTGAGGATCTCCAAGATTTGGTTGGGACATCTGATATTCTTGCGGCAATTAAATCTGACCATTCCCTCATTACCCTTGCGATAAACATTTGGATCACTGTAAAAGGGGTTGGGGTACTGGAAAATGAACCCTTCTCTATTAAATGAAGAAGAGTATATTAACGCCTTGGAGCGGGAAAAAAAGTGGTTGGCGAGAAGAATTCGGGAATATCACGGATAAAAGAACGAAATGGGAAATTATGAAATACAAAATTAGACAATTCAGTCAAAAATATTCCAAAGAAAAGGCTAAACACAGGAGAGAAAGCGAATTAAACTTAGAGTCATAATATCATGATCTAGAATTGTTTCTTGATTCCTCAAATGACAGTAAGGTCAGTGAGGAAATCGTAACCAAAATGACTAATATTAAACAGCGATTAGATGAAATTGAAAATTATAAAATGAACGAATTAATGTTACGAGCACAAGCTCAGTGGCATGAATACGGGGAAAAGTAATAGGTACTTTTTGCCATTTGAAAAAAAAAATCATCATGATCCAGGAAAAATTCTTAATGAAGCCAAAATGTATTATACTGACCTTTACAAAGCAGGAGATCCCTGCATGTCCGATTCGTTAAATAACTTTATGTCTAATTATAAAATCCCCAAATTATCTTTATCGAACCGCGATCTGTGCAAAGGCAAACTGTCGATTCAGGAGTGTTTTTGTGCACTCAAAGAACTGCCAACTGCACCTCTCCGGGCAATGATTGTATTACTGTTGAGTTTTACTTAAAGGTTTGGTCTTGGTTTGAAGAGTTTGTAGTTGACAGTTTGAACGAAGGTCACACAAAAGGAGAACTTGGTAATTCTTGGAAGCAAGTTGTAATAACTCTGATTGACAAGAAGGGAAAAGACCGTTAAAAGCTGCATAATTGGCGCCCTATTTTTCTCTTAAATGTTGATCATGAGATAGGATTGGAGGCTCAGGCAAAACGGATATCCAAGTTTCTACCTCACATTATTCACGAGAACCAGATTGCCTACGTTCAGGGGCGTTATATTGGGGAAACGATTCGTACTATTGTGGACGTTTTAGACCACATCAAATATAATAACATTCCCGGCGTTCTTTTATGCATAGATTTCCAGAAGGCGTTTGATTCGATTAATTGTTCTTTTTTAAATCCGGCGGTCGAGAAATTTAATTTTGATCCATCCTTCATTAACTGGGTCAGATGTATATATAAAAACATTTCTAGTTGCATTATGAACAATGGGGTTAGCTCTGTTTTTTTTAATATCAATAGAGGCACTAGACAAGGAGATTCATTATCGCCTTACCTATTTTTGATCGCAGTCTAACTTATGGCGATTGCAATTAGAAATAACAATGGCATTAAAGGTATTCATATTCACAATGATGTAATCAAATTGACGCAATATGCGGATAGTACCGTTAATTTCCGTGATAAAATGCTTTGGAAAAATGTCTGGTCTTAAAATTAATAATGACAAAACCGAAGCTATGTCAAACAAATGAAAAGCATTATTTTCCGTTTTATTTGGGCTAACAAAAACGAAAAGGTGCGTAAAGATGTATTAATCTGGATCTTGATGGGGGTGGTTCAAGAGCTCCGCACTTGCCAACCATGATTGCATCATCACAAATCATGTGGTTGAAACGACACTTAGTGTCTTACCAGGATTGTTCATATCTCCACAATTATATGCATAAATATGGTAATTTACAACTATTTTTATTATGTAATTATGATGTTAAATATTTTAAGGACCTACCAATTTATTATACAGAAATGTTATTTTCCCGGTCACAAACACATTCTGGTAGCGAGTCTTGCTTTGTATGGAACAATATAAATGTACTTATTAATAATAAGCCGATCTTCAACAGAAGCATTATACGAGCTGGAATATGGTATTTTCAAGATTTGTTTTACAGTAACGGTGTTATAGTTCCTTTTGAAATATGGGTACAAAGAGGAGTTAAATTTAATAATTTGTGTCTTTGGGTTTCATTGATCAATATAGCAAAACGAACAAAAATTCTGCAGGCTAATGATCGACAAAGTATCCAACTAACATCTATGCATTCAAATCGCATTTCCTTGAAACTTCTGAAACAAAGATATTCTAATTCTGTTGGTATCTTGAAAATAAAAATATTAACTGCGATGAAATAGTTCAGCTTCCACATGTAGTAGCAATATATTCATACACGAACATTTTTCAGGATACAATTTTCTTGCTAATTATTGGTTACACAAATGGAAAATTAAAAATAGTGACAAGTGTAGTTTTTGCAATGTGCATAGTAAAACTGTTTTTCAAACATTTTGAGATTGCACCCCTGTAAAATTGTTTTAGACAGACTTCGTCAAATGGTGGAACAAACCTAGTAACATGCATTTACAGTTGAAAAATGATATTATCATTACTGGATCCTCAGACTATTTTGAATTACAGTATAATCATTGCAAAACAATTTATATATGATTGTAGACAAGACGGAAAAGTATCCTCTTTCAGACTATTCATTTGTAAAATTAAAAAAAGTGTTTTATTTAGAAAAAACATTTTGACAGATTCAATGACAACAGTGCCGTATTCAGAAACCGATGGGGACCACTAACGCAATACTTTAGTTTAGGATTAATTTATATTTTTATTAGTAACTGGACATACCTGGATAATTGTGGGTTAAAATATGTGCATATTAATTACCTAATTTGCATATAATTAATACATTTTAAGCTATCACACTGATATCTGAAGTACTAATTACTCTATCTCAATGAAACTTAGTGCAAAGATGCTCTAGGACAATGTCGAAACCTTATTAGTTTGGATAAAAATCTGTTCACATTAATTCCCTAATTAGCATAATAATTCATAATTTGTTGGTTCTAATCACATTTCGATAAAACTTGGTACATAGATTTTCTGTTACATTGCGCAGACCTCATTAGTTTTACACTCAAATCTGTTTATATTAATTTTCTGATTTGCATAATTAGTTTTCAGCTTTCAGTACAAGTAATTTCGAATTATATTTAATGTGTCTCCATATGGGAGTTCTTTCTAAGCTTTCTTTGATTTGTACTGTCAATGTACATGTTCCTGTGTGTCTTTAAATGTAATGTGTTGCTGCAATTCTATTTATTTAAACTGAAGTAAGTTACACAACACTGTAAACTTTATGTCATCATTGTAATTATTATTTTAGGAACAAATGATATAACTATTAAAGACTTTTGGAGAATGGTACTAAAAGAAAATGTTGCCACAATTTTAATGGCAACCAACCTATCAGAAGGTGGGAAGGTATGTGTAGATCTACAGTAACTGATGTTGAACTTTCAAAATGTAGGTGAAGAAATACCAACAAACACTATTTCATTTAATTTGCAAATGAGCACACGCTTTAAAACAGGACTACTGCATTCTAAAACTTTTTAACATTAATCATTCCCATTGTACATTAGATCAAGTGTATTCAGTACTGGCCAGACAAGGGCAGCAAGAAATATGGCTCCATATCTGTAACGCTTGTGAAATCTGAACAATTTCCTGACTACTTCCTGAGAACAATCAATGTGAAACAAGTACGTGTATTCTGCTGACACAGTAATATAGCTGACCATTTTTTTTTATTTTGAGGTGACACCACTTTCATACTATGTTGTATATGTATCCTTTTTTATGTGCAGGAGAACTCTGACCAGGAACATGAAGTAAAACAGTTTCATTTCACTGTCTGGCCTGATATGGGTGTACCGATATATGCTACTGGTGTACTTGCTGTATTGCAACATATTAATTCAGTTCATGATGTCAAGAGTGGACCTATGGTAGTACATTGTAGGTAGGTGATATATACAGTGTGTTGTCAATGAATTTGCACTTAAACTGCTATAGAGTGCCTTATTACTTGATCATATTACATTTTCAGCGTTGTTTTATTCTGTCTATTGTTATAGAGGGGGCTCTTTAACATTTTGGTCATTAATTTGTCAGTGTTTAACAAACATCTACTAGATCTGTTCGCTGATTGTGGACAGTGGTGGTAGTTAGGGCTAAACAAATTTAAATAGGGAGGGTTGTGTAATCATGATTTCTAGCAATTTAACTAATCTGATCAGGTTGATTGGTAAACTTTGTTGAAGTTCATGATAAATAATAGTATTAATTTTGTGAATATAAAGGTCAGGTAATTTAACTTTGGTTTCTGTGTTGCTGTACATAATACGTACATTACACCTGCTTTTGAATTACTTCAAATTGTTACTCTTTTTTTCCTACATTCTAATTTGGTGATTAAAATCAAACTTACACACATATATGTATGCATAGATGACCTTCCCCACTCTATGATATAATTTTACCCACCTTATGCAGTGACATCCCCTTGCCTTTGTACTTTATCTCTCCATCTTATGTTGTGACCTGTCCCACATATGTAATGATATCCCAAACATTTGTTATGTTCTAACCACCCTTACATATACAGGGCAAGTCTTTTTTAACTATGTTTTTAAATCTAATATCAACTTCAGTCTACCTATACTTGCTATTGTGTACTTCTCTTGATCTGCTTTGTATAAAATGAGATGCTCTTTTTGTCTACTACCATGTATAATTTTTATTTGTTTCTTATAAAACACATACCACATGTTAAAAGTTAAACAACATGTTTGATTGTTCGGCAGTGCTGGTGTTGGTCGAACTGGATCATTTATATCCATTGATTCTATGCTAAAAATGGCCAAGGCTGAGGGATGTATTGATGTCTTCAACTTTGTGAAAAGAGGGAGAGAAAACAGAATGAACTTTGTTCAAACAGCAGTAAGTGTTAAATCTGTCTACTCTTTATGATTGTATACTCTCTGAATATATATTCTTTAATATCTACCCCTGTAATTGTTTAAATTTTAGTACGTGAGCTAGACATAATGACACCTTGGTGTAAAGCTTAAAAATGATCATAATCAAGCAACTCCAGAATTCTTGGTCGCGGTCATGCTTAGTCAATTTGGTTCATAGATTGAATATTATGGTACTCTAGTGCATTTTTTTATACATCAAATTCAAATAAAGTGTTTCCGTCATTCCAAAATTCCAAATTTTAATCAACCTTTTCACATGTTATGTACATTATTAGTCAGGTTCTGATTCAAAATGGCTGTTTCAGTTTACTGTCAGTGACTTATTCACATTATAGTTCTGTTTACGCAAAATAACTTTAAGCAGGATCTCAGATACAATGTTAATATAATCATGTGTATTGCATGTATTGTACATATTCAAGTAGGAGCAAGTATGTGTGGGGATATACAATGTACACGTATAGATTATTTTTTATCTGCCGTATTGACTTACTTTAACTGAATAATTCTATGACACTATTCTTTTTAATGATTCCTTTCTCTTCTTGCAAATAATGCAGTAATTAATATTCTGCTTTACTTACTGCTTTATATCATTCTATTTTACTGACTTGAGTGGACAGTCGTTGCTATAAGGACGTTAGTAATGCCTACAATCATCTAATTGAGATCACATCAGGTATTTCGCTTTATATGAGGTAATTAGTGAATGTGTGGCTAGTTGTCATGTGTGTAAATTCATACAAGGTACAGCTCACATTGTATATGTTATACTTGCGGTTTCAATCACAGACATTTGTATTCTAATATAGCTAATTTATAAAATAATATTTGATTGAATGTACCAAAAAAAAACAAATTCAGCTAGTCTGGTATCTGCAATAGAAGAAAAGTTGATCAAGGGGTCACTGTAAATATCCACCATTTCAAAACCAATTAGTTTTCACTAAATTCTATTCAGAAATGTTGGATTAAAATAAGTAATTTGTAAATATAAGCTTAATTTCAAACATAAATGGTATGAAACTTGTGTATGTGTGGCACTTCTTATCATTGCTAGAGATAATCTAAGGTACACGGTTAGTGTTTATCAAGTTTGACTTTCATACATGTACATGTACAACAATTAGCCATACAGTCAAAAAGCATAATATATCAACTCTATTCTTTCCTTGTTTTGATTGTGTGGTAAGTGTATGCTAATATATTAATTTGCATCCTGTTCTATTGTAATATGTTATAATACAGATACTATGGAGAGAAATGTGGTGTGAATTACAATGTCACTGGTCCACTGTATTAGTCAAAAATTCCATACCTTCAATTTACCATCGTGATAGGATTCTGTTTTACAATCACATGCAACTATTTATCCTAACTTAACAGATATGTGTTCCAGGCACTGAGTAGTCAACTCCCAATTTCGTGAAAGTAGTTTGTATTATATCGTCAATATTCACATTCAGGATCACTGTGACAGATGCAATGTATCTTATGACCCGTTTAGCTAATTGTGACAGTCTATTCTATTATATGCCTTTTTGAGTTGGTATTAATTATTCATCTAGGTTATGTTGCGCTCTCTATCATTCACTATTATTCACACCTATGTTTTCAAAAAAAACAAAAGATAATATTAGAGTTGTGTACAATCTGTTATATCTAGATCTCAATGAAACTAAAAATACCGATTATTACAACCTTACCTAATCAAGAAATGTGAATTCTAAATAAGGAGTGACTGAGTCATTTCCGAGATGGCTGCATGAATATAGATTATTGCATTGTTACCTTATTAGGAAATGTGAATTTCCAATGTGGAATGAGTGTGTTATTTTCGAGATTGTGCATTATTCAAAACAAATTATCATAATGCAAGAAAGTTCAACTCTACTTGTGTAACATGAATTCATATTCTTTGTATACTGTCTTTGTGTATACTTTGTGGTATCCTTGTAATAACTTTACATGTACAATAATTATTTGTTTTAACTATATATATAAGATCATACACTACACACTACTTGTCTAATGATATTTATATTTCTTGTTTACAAGGAGCAATATGAGTTTATCCACACCGCTGTAATGGAAGCTACCCTATGTGGAGACACTTCAATTCCAGCATCAGATTTCCGGCAGATTTATGGTAAATTACAGACAGTTGATAGAAAGACCAAAAAATCACAACTGCAAGTACAATGGGAGGTTAGTAAATATTGCTGGTGTCAATGCTACTTTAAAAACATATTTGATGTTTGTTTTGAGTTATTAATTTGAAGTGTTTGGTAATCAGCTATTGCATTCATTGATCCAAGTGGCTATATGGATTGAATGCATTTATATGTCTACATTGTTCAGTTTTTTATTATGGAGGCTTTAGAGGTATTATTTTCTAGGTAAACTATGTTAACCTATCTCGGGTAAACTTTGTACATCTACCTCAAGTAAAATACGCACACATGCCTGAAGTAAACTATATGTACGTCTCCCCAAAATAAACTATTTACATCTACCATCTGTAAAGTATGTATACCTACCACGAATACATATCACATATCCCAGTTCAACTATATGTACCCTACCATGGGTGAACTCTGTAAACCAACTAAAGTTAATCTATGTACACTCACCACTGGTAAAATATGTATACCTACCCAAAAAACACTGTACATCTACCCCAGATAAATATATCCCTAGGTTAACAATGTACATCTACTACTGATAACACCAGGTAACATTGTACACCTTCACAAGGTAAACTATTCACATCCACCACAAGTAAACAATGTACACATACCCTAGCAAAATAAATACCCAATGTAAACAATATACTACTACTCCAGGTAAACAATGTACACCTGCTACAGGTAAACAATGTAAACATACTCCAGGTAGACAATGTACATTTACTTCAGATAAACAATGTACTTCTATCCCAAGTAAACATTATGCATACCCTAGGTAACCAATATACAAATACTCAAGTTAAAGTATGTACAAAATACCCCAGGTAAACAAGGTACAAGTGTTCTGGAAGGGTTCTCTTTAAAACATGATATGTTTTATCAATGGATAATCTGGAACACGTTCATTTTTTGCACATAATTTGAAAAAATGTATTTCACTAGCATTGGGATAATTGTTGTTAAGCTACTAAATCACCCTCAATTTTGTGTCAACAATCAACATATCGCGCTGATTCCCACTCGCAACTCACATTTTTATAAAACATGATAGCTGGCCCATATATATATATATATGTAGGTTTATAATAATGGTGGCCTACATTGTGTTTTGTAGAATCTTGGCAAAGTGAGTCGTAAACCCAGAGCAGATGAATGGGAAGTAGGAAAACTCGAAGAAAATTCTGCAAAGAATAGATTTAATAATATCTTACCATGTAAGTACTGTCTATATTCTATACAAAGTCATTGTTAGATAAAGGTCAATTATACAATTGTAGGTTTACCAGAAAATATGTATGCAGATACATGTATTACGTCATTACATTTCTTCTGTTCTTGATCAACCTGTGAAAAGAGCGCACTTCATGGTGTCTACGTGTAGCATTCTACTTTAATACGTGTTATTATTTTAAACTTCAATACATTGGATCAGATTGCTTTCACAATAGTTTTTTTTTTTAATTATTCCAAAGATATTTCTGCTTCATTTGTCTAGAATTCCTTCTAACATTTCTTTGATTTGATATTGAACATGTCTAATCTGATCGTTTTTATAGGTTCAACATAGGTAAATGTTTCTATAGTTATTATAGTGAGTTTGTGAAGCGCGCTTTATAACTAATCTATAACTACCGTATTTGCGCTATTGTTAGGGTATGCACTTATGTAAATTATGAAGTGTTAAAATAAGTGATATTTTGAAGAATCAATCTACAAAAATGCAATTTTTGTTTTACTTTGTATTTGTTAGTTTTTTGAATATCATCTTTTAATAGAGCTAATAGAATATATACAAAAACTGAAGATGGACTTTACATTATTATTATGTAAATTGAGGCTAGTCATTCAGCCAAACAAAATTTTCAGAAATTTGCTACATTACAAAACTAAATGTTTTCCTGACAACGACGGCAGCTGGGCATCACCATTTTCAAACTTTTGTCTCATACATGAAATACTATATCAAACACTGACATTTTCAATAGTTATACTTAGCATGAATATCCTCTAATCCCATAACATACATTTGTTAAGGAAGTTATACAATGTATGTTTTTTTTTATTTCAATAGTTGATCGTCGTCGACTTCGTTTAATGACACCAGTGTATGATGATGAGTTTTCAACTGACTATATCAATGCAAGCTTTGTGAGCGTAAGTATCTATGTTTTATTTTCCTTGTAATGCGATCATGTAAGAATCTGCATTTTATGGGATTATCACATGTATCATGTTTGTGGCATAATGCTGGTGAATAAAGTACTATTCATTGATTTTAACTGACAACTAAATGCGATAAAAGAAACACCAAGTGAATATTGAAATTAATAATGAAGTTTAATATTTTCTTTGAAAACCAAGGAACTTTAACCGAAATTTAACTAACTGCATATTTCACATTTTCAAGGTTTTATTACAAGAGGTAGTCTACAGTAGGACATATGTTTATTTTGCATCTATATCTTTCACATTTCCATGATTTGCTCAAGTCATCTTCAATGTAACATTACATATAAATTATAATAATATTTTAAATCTGCCTAGGCATATACAGTGAAAGAATCATTTATGGTAACTCAGATGCCATTACCAAATACTATTGTAGATCTTTGGAGAATGGTGTATGATTACAAATCAACATCTATTGTTATGCTCAATGATATGAATCACAATGATATGGTATGTATTCATTGTAACTCGGATGCCATTACCAAATACTATCATAGTACTACAGAGAAAGGCATTATAAATCATCTGTTATTCTCAATCATATGGGTCAAAGTGATTTTATCAATTATTCATTTATTCCCAACTCACTTCTCAACATTTATTGTACATTGTTTGCTTTTTTTCTGCAAAGAAGCTTGCTGGGGCTATCTACTTTTATGGATTTCAATTATGTGTTGCATATGTACATGTTCATAAAGTACCTGTAATGTATATTTCAGACTCTTGGACAATACTGGCCTGATGAGGGTGTTATGCAGTGTGGACCATTTCTGTTGGAGACTGTGAAAACTGATAACATGAAAAATATAACAACAAGAACAATACATCTGACAAATGTGAGTAAAGTGGAAATTACATATCTAACCATAAATCTTTAGCCAAGAGTTGTTTAAAGTCTTATAAAAGTAACTTAATTTGTAGCCATTTGATTTAAATCACTTGCTTAGATTTAACAATTGGTTCATACATGCAATGTACAATCTATACTATAATGTATTACAATTGACTTACTCAGTTGTCTTTCCAAACCTTGACTTATTAAATGAGGTATGAAAGTAATTTTGAATTTTAAAACATTGAATTTTGAATTATTGTTGTGTATTGAATTTTGCACCTTGTGAAAGTGTGTCAGCAACAACTTAGTCTGCTACTGAATAAAAAAACGTTGAAATAGATGAAAATAATCATAGTGTTTGTTTTGCAGGCAAATGGAGTAGTACAAATAATTCAGCAGTTTCAGGTGACATGTTGGCCAGCTGATCAGGAATTCCCAACAAGTAAATCTGTCATTGTTGATCTGATGTCCATGGTAGAAAAATGGCAAAAGCAAACTGGAAATGGTCCAGTGACTGTTCACTGCATGTAAGTATTTCGGGGATCATCTCAAATTATTTTTAGGGAGGCAGGACGGATGACAACAACAGACTGGTAATGGACTGGTGACTATACAATACAAATAAATTGTTCAGGTATCATCTCAATTTATGTTTAGAGAGGCAGGAAATTGACAATGACTTAATAACATGTAGCTTTATGTATTATTTCTCTATAGCAATGGTATTGGTCGTTGTGGTGTATATTGTGCGTCAGTGTCTACTTGTGATAGAATCAAAGTGGACCAGATGGTTGACATTTTCCAAGCTGTGAAAGCACTCAGAGCTAATCGACCACACATGGTAGAAAGTATGGTAAGTCAAATTAATTGACATTTTTGGTGATAAAAAACACTACACCAGAGATTACATTTCTATTGTCTCCACTCCATGAGAATGGCAATGTGTTTATCCTCGAGATCGGCAAATACTCTGACTGTACATAACACCATACATCTATTGTAGTGATGTACGTAATTACATATTACTGTTTTTATTGGCCAAGAGATATATGTAAAATTACAACCTTTCCTACCATGTTATGCGAATTTCGTCACCCATATTTATTTGTCTTTTTCAGGCTCAGTATAAATACTGCCATGATGTCATCTTGGATTATTTTGAATCTTTTGATACATATTCCAACTTCCAGTAAATAAGTAGATTCAAAGACTCGAAAGCCAAGGCCATAGCTTATTATTCTCTGATTGTTTCAACTTGTTACCCTTACCTCAGACTTGACTTAATAACCAGATTCATTTCAAGCCACTGTAGTATGTTTACAGAATGATTGAATATGAGGTAGTCTGCTATGATTAGATTGGACTGTAATGCACCTGAATTAATTTTGCGTTACTACTTGTCTGCTGTACATGTATATATGGATTTAAATAATATCTTTATTATATTTTATTTATTTTATTTGGTCTTTCTATCAATTTAAATACTTTATTATTTACCTTGCATATAATATTTACACAAATGTCTAATTTGTAAATATTCAGCTTGTGCTGTATAGCAGACTGAAGAGAAGCTGGAGTGTAAAGAATAGCAACCTTATTATTATACATCTGTTTTTGCCAAGGATACATCAAGGGAAATTAGTTTTGAACAGATTTGGCGAACTTCTCCTTGTGGTGTCCGATCAAACACTGGGGCTGCCATGTTTGTTTTTATTATTAAAGGACACTTATGTGCGTAACCGTCTTTATTTAGAAGTCGCAATTCCCAATATGGTAGGATGCAAATGCCTAGTGCAATTCTGCAAAATTACGGCACGTCGTACATTATCGCGTTATAATCATAACTGTATAATAATGTTGGTTAGTGGGGTTGTTCTATTTTCTTGTTTCAATAACTCAAACTCAATTGAATCTTTGTCAAACTTGAACATATTATCAACAAGTGTGCAGTTTTGACACCTTGCTAGTGTAATTTTGTGAAATGACAATTTTTATTTTTTTAATCTACCAACATAGATATTTTATCAAACAATATAAAATCTCATTATATAATACAGACAATGAACATAGTTATATACAAGACTACGATGATAATTAAGAATCATATTTAATAACTAGCAGAAATCTGTTTAGGCTATTACAATGACTTGATATGTTATTTGGATTGTGTAGACTAACTCATTTGGGCCAAGCCTCCTCTCATATCAAACAAATAACATTGTTTGAAACCTTTAATACAATATTTTTATGAGGACCCAAGATTAATACAGATCATGTATTTTTAATTGAGAGATCGTTTTGGGCAATACTATATTGTGGATGACCCATTCAAATCAAAATTCATCATTTGCCAGTTGAAGTTTATTTTTGTCCTTGTCCCTCCTAGACAAGCTAGCTAAAATCAATGTCACTATATTAATCTGCAGTAACCCCAGTGAAAACATTTGTAACTGATAAAGTTAATAAAGCCGATAGATAAGTTTAGAATGTTAAATATATTGTTTATGGTGTAATACACACTATGTTACATAAAGATGTAGATAAAGCAATGAATGAGCCTTGATGTTTGTATAAAATTCAAAAAAAAAAATATTTCCTGTATATTCAGAATCATATATTTAATCATACTGTTAACTAGATTCACATTATACAAGATATATGTACTTACTTATATAGTGTGTTATCATGTGTTGTATCTTAACCTGTATAACAAAGATACTCATTTTTGGAGTCTGTATTGCTTCAATTGTATACAGTGCATTCATGAATTTTCTTATTTGTATGATCAAATAAACAGATTTCGATTTCCCCCTAAGTATTACCAATGTTTTGATCACTGTATCAACAGTTAATTTTAATTTTCTCGTGTGCCTGTGACAATATGTCATAATTCTAAAATATTAAATAACAGAATAAATGCTTATGAATGACAATCTAGAATTCTATAGATTTATTTAGATCGGTGAATATCCATTTCACCATGGAGATCGTACTGTCATAACCCTACTACTTTGTGTATCATCATTAGCCTCCGCAGATGAAGTCTGATGAAAGCTTCTAGATTGGCTTTCGTCCGTTCGTTCGTTCGTGCGTTCGTGCGTGTGTGCGTTCATACTAGTAAGAATGCCAAAATTTGCCGGAAAAATCCGTGTTTTAACGACATCTCCCAAGAGAACGGCATAACGTATTGCGCATGTGCCAGTCTAACTGATGAGAAAATCGGCGTCGTTTCTTTGCACAATGCTTATATAGATTAAATTCTATCTCGTCAGTTTCAAAGTTAAGAAACTGTGCTTATGGTATTTATTATGAACTTTGATTTATCTTTTTGTGTCCTGACTTTTGTGAGAAACTAGCGATCGCGCAGTGCTGGTTTCACTTTGCCAGAAAAAAAACAGTCCTGCTATTATTGTAAGAACTAGTTATGAAACGTGTAAATCGAAAGTTTATCTCGTCATTTAAGAGGCCTGGGAATTACGTTTGGCATATAAAATACTGGAATAATAAAAATGTAAAACTTTAGAACATGCTGATCGTGATTCTGTTATGTACGATTGCTATTTCCGGTGTTTGTTGGTTTCGTGACAACATATTAGACTAGAATTATCGAGAAAACACAAATTGAGAAGTACTGTAATTCAATATCAATGAATCTATCATCACTTTTAAATTACCTTTGAAGTAAATATGATACACTCGTGACCGGGACCTCCATGCCGGGATCTACCAGTGTTGAAGTTTATCGGTAAATCGAACCTCTGTCAACAGAGACACATTCTCCCAATCAGCTATTTATTTCGGTACTTAAGTCAGGGTGGCAATTTCAATGTTTAGCTACCATGAATTATCTCCATTATGAGCAGGAAAATAAATTACGAACCTCGACTGAGATGGATTTAACGGCGGCCATGTTTTTAAGGGATATGTGATACAATATTAGGGAGGGGTCAAATTCACGAAATCCTTAATTTTAATGATGTTGACTTAATAGTCATAATTTTTTTTTCAACCCTTCGGATATTATTTTATATATTATTTTAATACAACTACAATATGTTAATTAGTATGCAAATTAATATGCAAATTAACAGCCAATCTGAGACAATTTTCTAGAATGAATGCTGCAATCCAGTTCAAAGGAAATTTGACATACACATAGGTTAGATGATCACTACCTCTGCTGATTAGTTTTTTTTATGCACTTCTATCTGCTTTTATATTAAAGAGGGCAGAGGTGAGACTTTTGACACTCTTGTACATGAAATTTGACATTTATGAATGAATTCTGTCGATAAAAACAATTTATATGTGCTACGAAATGCCCTAAATATCGGGTATGAAACGGGCTGTGAAGCAGACGACAAACGCCCGGTTTGCCTGGTGTTATTTCGCCTCTAGAGGGCCAGTCAAATGATGTCATCAGTGAATACTGATATTTGAACCCATTCATTCTAGTACGTCGATCCCATAGAAATGCTACTATGAAAGACCTTGTTAACTGACTACTTAAAAGTTGAAACATGGCGAGGTGTTGTGTGTATGAATGCCATAACGATTCATGTTAAGTTTCTCGAAATCCCAAATAAAAATCACGTTGTTGATTGCGAGAAATCGGCGGAAGAGCTAACCTGAAAATGAAGACAGGTACAGCGCTCTAGGTATAGTAAACAGTGGGGAAATAAATACTGTACGAGTTAAAAACTAAATTAGAAATACGCTAATATCACTTGAACTACAGTACTCATTTCGCCCAACTTTACAGCCCGTTTTATACCGGATATTTAGCGCATTTTGCAGCACATACAAGTTGTTTTTATCGACAGAATTCTTTCATAGATCTCAGATTTCATGTCAAAAGCCACACCTCTGCTCCCCTTTAAATGTTTTTTTTTTGTATTTTTCTCAATAGTATTTTTTAGCTCCGCTGTCGACTTTGTCGAGCGGAGCTTATCATATGAGTGATTGTCCGTCGTCCATCGTCTGTGTCAATGTTTTACTTTTTCGACTTCTTCTTGAAAACTACAAGCCTGAATGCTTTGATACTTGGTGTATATGTACCTTGGGTAGACCTCTCTTAGATTTGTTCATTTCATGATCATATCTTCAATTCTCTAATTTGGGTGAATATTTTTGTCATTTTTGGTAAAAAGTGATATTTTCGACTATTTGTTAAAAACCGCAAGTCCAATTGCTTTGATATTACATATATAGGTACTACATGTGGATCTCTCTCAGATTTGTTCATTTTGTAATGATATCTTTAATTATCTACAGTAATTTTGGTGCATATTTTTGTGAGTTTTGGTAAAAAGTGACATTTTCTTCTTGTTAGAAACCACAATCATTTTTGGTGAAAAATGATATTTTTGATTTTTTGCATTGATACTATGCATATTGTTCATTTTCTAATGATATCTTCTGTTCTATAATTGAAATGTGCATTGCAAACAGCGGAGCTATCTCAGCCGAGAGGCTGCTTCTTTATTTCTTTTGATAGCATGGAATCCATTTGGTTCAGCTCAAGTTAAATTTTCGGCATATCCCTGGTCAGATTTTAATGACATTGAAAACACAAGTACTCTGGCTTTTTGCACATTCGTAACATTTTATTTTTGCAGAATCCCGTGAATATTAATTTGACAACTTTGTAGAGTGGAAACAGACTGGTGAATTAGTTCATCCTAGACTTTGGTAGAACATGTTTAAAATAGTACAGTGTGATAAGTAATATTTGTTCGTACTAAAAAAACTCAAATATCTAACAGCCAATGGGAGCACATGTGCTACAACCTCTGCTTACTTTAGACTAAATGTTCTTTTTTTCTTTCTTTTTTTCTCAGAAAGCAAAGCCACTGGAACTGCATGTATTACAAAAACATACCGGTACTATTCACTGCGTGTGTGACAATTGTATAAAGTTTCGCAGGTCTTTTTTTTTTTTTTACTTTGAGAAGTTCTGTCAACCAAAGCATAAATATGTGTTTCGCTGTACATAAAATTTCCCACGATTTGTTAATATTAATGTATGATAATAAAAACTTGATAATATTTTTCTGGATTTTTGCTCTTTATTTGTATCATTGTCGTATGAGAAGTAATCCAGGGCCACACACTAGTTTATCCAAACAGACACAACACTGACTCTGATTTGATTTGTATACTTCCTTGTCATTATACCTGTTTTACTGGTTTGGTGCTATCTGGTTTCCTTGCTGAGAATAATGCTGACCTGGATGGAGAGTGCTATAAACTTGAAAATGCCATAGAAATCATGTTTGCCAATTTATGTCCATGCAACTTTAGAATGACAACTAGCGAAGGCTATGTAAATCATGACTTGTTGTATGTAAAACTAACATTATGATCTGCGAAAAATACCTAAATTGTCAGTACTGTAAAAAATACTTAGTACTTTAAACTACTTGGATGCTGAATTAAAAATTAAAATGTTTTTCGAGTTTGTATTCAGCTGTTTTTTTTGTGTACTTATTCATTTTATTTCTTGCACCTTGTTGGTACTGAAGTTGTTTGCTAGTAAAGATATGTAAACAGATGAACACAAGATGTGAGAAACGAGGGTATAGAATTAACAATCTGGCACATATAGTTGATTAGTAAACCATATCTTATTCTAACAACGTGCAGGATACTAGTGTACAATTGCAGATGAGGACTAAAGAAAACGCTAGCTGTTTTTTTGGATTTAAATGCTTGATTATAAACTTAAGTAGTCTGTTCAGCACAGTATGTAACATTTGGTACGTTCATGGTGGTGTCTAATTTACAAATTTAACAATTTTATAAATTTTATGAACTTGCATATTGCATATAGAACCGTAATTTGAAAAGCAAGTCATTTGAATACATAACAAAATACATATTTCGAAAAAAAATGTTTATTATCTGTCTTTTTTAATTTCACCATGGTCAAAACATGGCCAATGTTTTACTTTATGTGAGGATATTTATGGAATTGTGATATACTGATTGATGAGGACAACATTTCATAGTGTGCAACATATTTTACTATCTATTGTGTGTTATATTTTTTTTGTACTAATTAACATGTATGTAATACATATCATTTATCGGTTGTGGTGTTCATTCTTTATGTGTGTTTATTATTATTATTTATTGATTTGAGACATGATCCATATAAAATAACTAAGAGAGAAAAAATAGAGTTATAATAAAACACGACCATTAATTTAATTTTTAAGTTATCCCAGTACTGCACCAACTGTGACTTCCAACGTATGTCACTTTAAATATATATTGCAGAGAAAATGCCATTAGTAGAGGTATAAACGCGTTCAGTAAATAACGATACTAAATTTCTATTAAGACAAGGGAATATCTGTATTCGATTAAAAACGCACACTGTACTGACACTGCAATCATATGGGTATCCAACAAATTTCCTAAAAGCATTGTTATAGGAAAACCCTCATGGCATTAAGTGTAGACTTCTGAAAGCAACACCATAATTGACAGCAATACAAACTAGAATAATAAGTTTTAAATAATTGCATGAACACAAAGCAAACGTCTCATGATGATCAATGTCAATATTATCTTGCAGATCAGGAGTAATTTTGTGACCCAAATAGTTTAACAAATTCTAATTCTTGACTACATAAATAAGCAGGTGGTACTACTCAGTTTATGGCGATTAGTCAAGTAAACCGGCAGTATAGAGAACAGAATAAAACCAACAACTAGTAAATGGGTACTGTTAAAAACTAAGAAAGAGTACTTTATTTCCCAGGGAGATCTGGATCTTGTAAACATATCAGCTTCACCATTGTCTGCCTTAAATTGACGTATTGTGACTAACAGTTTACAAAACACTTTGATTTAAATATAAAACTTTGATTACTACAATTACTAATAATGTTCGAATAATGTTTTTCATCAGATCTTTCAAACGAAACTAATACTAGGGGTGTTCAATAAGTAATGCCGCTGACCCACTTCCTGTTGTCTGATCTACATGAAATTTTGCATGTGAATGATTTACATCTCTGTCGGTTATGTTGCAAAACAGCTCTGTACTAATTGTGGTTTCTGATTTACAGGTGTTTGAACTGAGTCAAGTGTGAAATGGAAATGAAGTGTCGCACAGTGATCCGGTTTTTGTATTTGAAAGAACGCACACCCAAGAAAACTTTTGATGAAATAAAATTTTTGGTGATGAAGCCCCATCATATGACCTTGTAAAACGCTGGAATTATGAATTCAAACATGGTCGGATGTCTGTGGAAACAGCTCCCAGACCTGGTCGTCCCTTTTCTGCCATTGACGAGGCATATGTTCATCAAGTTGAGACAGCCATTTTGGAAGATCGATGCATTACTGTTCGCCAAATAGCCTAAGAGGTCAAGATTAGTACAGGGTCTGTGGAAACTACCATTCATGACCATTTGTATATGCATAAGGTGTCTGCCAGATGGATTCCCAGGTTGCTCACACCTTTCCAGAAGCAATAACGCGTCGAGTGCTCGAGGATGAATTTGGAGATTTGCCAAGAAGATGAGTCAAAGCTTTTCAAAGTCTGATTAAACAGGAAGAAACTTGGGACCATCACTGTGATCCAGAGACCAAAGCCCAGTCAATGCAGTGAAAGCAAATGAACTCACCACCTCCAAAGAAGGCAAGGGTGCAGCCCTTCGCTGGCAAGGTCATGCTCACAGTCTTCTTGGACCAGGACGGAGTAGTGATGACAGATTTCCTGGCGAAGGGTACCACAATTATTACGCTTCACTTTTGATGAAACTAAGATGAGCTATCAAAATCAAGAGGCAGGGCAGGATCGGCAAAGGCATCGTCCTCCTGCAGAACAATGCTCTGGTCAACAACTCGCATGTCGCCAGATCAGAAGCACGGGCATATGGGTACGAAATCCTCCCCCATCCCCTTACTATCCTTACCTTGTACCCTCAGACTTTCATCTCTTCCCAGCCTGTTGTTGTTGAAAGGAAAGCGTTTCCTAGATGATGCAGTCTTTATTTTTGAAGTTACGACAAAAAACTGTGTCCAGAGCTGTATCAAAGGATGGGAGAAATGCATAACTCTGGGTGGTTCCTATGTAGAGAAAGACTAATAACTCTGCCAAATGTCATTAATCTTCTGCTATGGGAAATGGGTCAGGGACATTACTTGTTGAACTCCTCTCGTGCATCTGAACAGCTTATTGTGATTTGAAATGAATAGACTACTAAACATGATATTGGAGATGGTCCAATGAGTCTTATAGAGTATACTAAACAGAAAGTGCACACAGGTCAAGCGAGTTATTATTCAACCATCCCAAGTGGTCAACTGAATATAACATAAAGATACACCCAACACAGTAACTACACTGCGTGCAAGTACATTTAAACTAGCTGCTGTTCGGACGACGTGTGAAAAGGGTGTGCATCCGTGTGTATTGTATGTGTGTGTGTGAATGTGTATTGGTATCTCAATTTTACCTGGACCATT
This sequence comes from Saccoglossus kowalevskii, assembly GCF_978046115.1. Classification (NCBI taxonomy): domain Eukaryota; kingdom Metazoa; phylum Hemichordata; class Enteropneusta; family Harrimaniidae; genus Saccoglossus; species Saccoglossus kowalevskii. Next base: position 23,929,938 of record NC_140649.1, on the reverse strand, counting down.
CACGTTAATGCTTCACACATACATTTTTTTGTTTTGTGACCCTATTCAATATGACCAGATGTTGGGTCTTATAATTGTTTGTTGAAACCAGTGTTATGATGCATTCTATATTGTAGACAAATAACAGTGACAATAGCTGATTTATCTGTGTATTATCTATATCCAAGTTTAGATCTGAAAAAAAACATATACTCAATTATAACACGTTACAACTTTATTATTTTAGAGATTCTACCAATTTGACAATGACATGCTTCACATAAAACATTTTTACATGCAAGAAACTCGCTAAATGCAGCAGAACTTGGTTGGGGTGTGTTATAAAACACCTATCGACTGCTTTCTCATGTCTGCGGGTCACTCCCGATTACTATGTGACCCAGAATCATTCGGTTAAACATATTCATACACAATCAATACATGTATGATAGTACTACTAGCAGGTCACACCGTCAGAGCTGTGGCAATATAATATACATAACCGGTGAAAATAGCAGAGCTGAAGAGAAGTAATCAGCCTTCCGACTTGTAAGGTTCTTTATGACTATTTTGAACTTAGCCAGATGGTTTTCAATCCGCCTATTCACATAGTTCATACCCACCATAGACTCCGGTCAGTCAAAATTACTATTTTGAACTGTAGTCATTAATCTGTGATTCAGCCAATGACGGAGAAATGATTCTAGGTCAGGGGAAGCCCCATGACCTCAACATTTCCCCTCACGCCATATTGGCTTACTAATCACTCTGGTTCTATTTTTCTCTGCACCGAGAACTAAGCCAACGCTACGGAAAAGTGGGGTGGTCAGGGACCCAGAGTCTATGGTGGGTATGAACTATGAGGCGGGTTGAAAAACCCTCTGCCTAAATTCACTACGTTCAATTACCCACCATAGACTCTGGTCAGTCAAAATCAGACGCCAATTGGTGGCGGGTTTTCCGAGCGAGCAGAAAACTGTGAAAAAGGTGTCCCAGTCTAGGATAATACCTACGACCACCAAGTTGAGACCAGTGAAGAAACAGTGTCCTACCTTGCCAATGTCGTTCCCGAAAAAAAGTTAAATGCTGAATGGTTATGGGGTTCGGTTTGCCCAAGATGCTAGACCCAAATTCTAGGGTAACTAGCTTTCAAAAGAAAAGACCAAAACAGTTCTGCATGAGGGCATAAGTCGAAAGCGAGACCAGGAAATGAGCACTGATGGGAGAAACCTCCCCATAATAATCTGTAGCAAAGACTACTCTATCTCCTATGCGCAGGGATGCCTGAGGTCGCCCTGGCTGGGTCAGCAACCAAAGTCTGACCTGCTACGACAGAACCCTCCCTAAAAAAAACTCTCCTAAATATCTTAGGGAGAAGTGGTAAAAACATTCTGCTTTTTTCAGAAGCCTGCCCTAAGCACATGTTCGAGGGGGAACCTGACACGAGCTAATGAATTAGCAATCACATGGACCTCATGCGCTCATACTTGGGGTGTCTCTGTAAACCCTGTGTTGAGGAAGCTAGATGGTTTTAAACCTCGCACCTTGTGGCAGTGATCCACCTGGCCATGTAAGTCGGTAGGGTGGTCTATCTTTCTTACCCTGGTCATAACACAGAAACATGTGCTTGCTGCCATGCCCCAACTCCTTAGTACGGCTCTCGTAGCAACTCATCGCTCGAAACAGGTACAGAAGCAACTTCTCCTGATCCTCTGGGTTGACAATGTTGCCAGCCGGGGGATGATGATCGGTTGTGGATTGCATCGTGGGATTTAATTCCTGGCGAGGAACCCGATTTGTGTCTTTAGCATGACATGGTTGTCCATAAAGGCAGCACACCCGTCTGAAAAGGACAGGGCCCCTAGTTTAGCCCGACACCTACCTGAGGTGAGGGCTAGTTGGAGTAATGTTTTCCACATCAAATATTTGAGTGGTGATGATTGGAGAGGCTCAAAGGGTGGTTCCCTCGTTCGGAGTCTAGGCCTTATTTCGAGGCATAGGCTATAATGATGGGATCCCTGTTTGCCCTGGGCAGGAGTTGACAGCCCACACAAAAACACGAAATAATCCATGGGGTATCTGCCACGCCACGTTATGGAGTCGGAGTTGCCACGAGAGGGCGACTGCTTGACTGTTCCTCGCCCCTGGAAGGTGGTGTGAGCTAGCTCAACATTGTATTCCAGGTACCAAAGGAGAATTTGTCCACTAGAACTGACAACGCTGGGGACCTGTTCCCCCTCCTTGTTGCTATAGGAGACCAACTCTGTGTCCGTGCAAAGCAAGACTCTGTGGTCTCCAATTTCTTAACCCAATCCAGGGGTCATATTCATTGGGCTTGTTCGTTCAATAGGTGCGCTCCCCAATCTGTGTGGGAGGCATTCATTACCAGAGTCATGGCCATGACGAGTGGGTCCAAAGGGACGCCCAGCCTAAGATTGTCGACCACCAGGACAAGGCATCCCTCGCTTGGTCCGAGAGTGTTACTCGCCTCTCCAGTTCCCGTAAGTGAGCCCGGAGTTGCAACAAAATATGCTGTACTGGGCGACTACCCTGCGAACTGAGGTCATCATTTCGATAATCTGCTTAAGTTCTTGGAGGGACACAGAGGATATGCTGACTACGTGTTTGTCTAGGTGAAATGACGATACCAAGACCCCCTCCATGTCGAAGTCCATGCCCAGGAAGACCAACTGTTGCGTTGGCTGATGATGGGACCAGCCCAACTGGTGTAGTAAATTCTGTGTTAACCTTACTGTTCAACTAACCACCTCTTGTTTGGGTTGTGAAGCAACCAGCCATCTAGGTACGGGTTGATGTGTACGAACGCCCGTGCAGCAGTAGCACCACCTGCAAAACCCAAAGGGAAGTACCCCAAACTTGAGTACTTGCCCAACTAGGCGAATCGAGGGAATTGCTGACTCACTGGGTGTATCGGTATGTGTGGGTAAGCATTGCTCAAATTTGGCGAGGCTAACCAGTAGAAACAGAGCACAGAGAATAATACGGTGCTTGGTGTTTCCAGGAAGCACATACTGATTTAGTCTGCTTTAGTCCAGAATGTGGCGCAGTCACCTGCAGTCTTTGGAACGACCAACACTTGCGAGTAGTAGCCCGTACTTAATGCCGGGTCCTCTATCCTGTGTATTGCGCCCTTTGAAAGAAAGCTGTCTACCTCCTGTCGGATTATTTCTGCTTTGTGAGGGTCCCCTGGTAGCGCGCCGAACGGGGGCTGATGCTGGGGGTGGAGATTGCAGCTGGATCTTGTAACCATGTATCACAACCTTGAGGGTTCAGGGATTGGTTACGCGCCGCTGCGGAATACACTGGCGCAATCAGTAAGACAGAGATGTGTAGGTTGGCAGTTCTACATCAAGGGAGATCTCTGCTCCGCTGAGGTGAGATCTCACGAGGCCTGTAGAAGACTCTGCCTGCCGCAAAACATATGCCCATCTCCCTCATCATCAAACTTTCTTCCTCTGTGAGCTGGGTAGGCGACCCTCGAAGAAAAGGGGGGACCACCACCTGGTCTCTTCTTCCTGGGGAAGGTTTCACCTCCTGGCTACTTCCGTCAGTGGGTGCTAAATATGGTTGTTATGTTTTCTCAGCTTGGGCTCCTTTCCACTTGCCCTTGAATAGAAGTAAGTATGAATTGAATGTTGTTTAGGAAATTTTCCCCAAAATTATCAAGTAGATAAAAATTCAATTATTTATGATACAATACCAAATATGATGGTTGAATCATGAAATGAGCTCTTGTACCTATAAAACGGAAAGACATAATTTATATCATTTAGATAAAACAAATAATATTGACCTTAACTTAACATGGACACACCGAGCCAACGACGATTTATGCAACATATTTGTCATTTATGCCAAATTTTATATTTTAATCATTTAGTCACGATCTCGTCTAAATCTGTAAAAACAAATAGTTTTCGTCATAAAGTTTGCAAATATGATGTCATAATTACATCATACCATCGTACAATATAAAAAAATCATACAATAATTAAAAATTGTACATATTACCTCGCTTTCACCACAAACACTATAACATTTTGCTAAGTATAAGTCAGAATGTAGACCTAATTCAGATAAAATAAAGAATGACTTAGTCACTTCATTCTTTTTTTTGCCTATCAAGCGTGTATACAAAGTTTGAATCTTGTTACGATCTCATCCGACAATAACGCCAAGCCACTAGTCGAAGTTAAACCATGAATAACAACGATGTTAATGTAACCTTTTCGATAATAATATGAGTAATCATGAGTAAATATCATATTGTTACTACTCATAATAAGAATAGGGATACTGATATAAATATGAGTCAATGTAATACTGATGAGGAATACAGTTATTATGAGTCATCAGTTATAAAAGACGCAACTCAAAGACGGCCATGTTAAACCGAGTTTGTGATAATATTGATTACTGCCACCCACTACTACTGGATAAACCTTGTCTATCAACGCTGCAACCACAATAAGTGCTTAAGAATGCTACTCAGTGACTGATGTCCGCAACATCCGCAAGTACCATGGTAATAAACTCAAACAAACGTCACACCATGTAAAATATTTAGTATTTTAATTAGTACCATTCCTGACCAGTACAAAAACCTTCGTCGCACCCAAATGACGGAGGTGGTACTTCCCTAACTTCAACCATGCGTCAACACAACCACCAGTGCCACCAAATATACCTTCCGATCTCCCACCATCAACATGTTGCATTGACACTAAGCAGTTAAGTCGCCAGATATTGTCTCTCCATCATTCAACTCAACATTGTCATATGCTGCTGACGGATACAAATACACCAATAGAGTTTTAGCCTGTTTCATGTCGAGCCGTAATTCCAGGACACTTGAAAGTCTATGTCATAGATTTTTAAAATTGTTTTCAGCTTTGATTACTGTTGCAGTTCAAGTAGTCTAGTGATGTTCGTTCAGCGCTCCAACTAAAGCGTCTGGTCGTAGTCCAAGCTTTGTATACAACAGGTATGGGTTCATAGGGGCAATAATTTCGTTTTGTTAATTTAATATCCTGTAGCACCTGGTCATTATTAGTGATGATATGCATATGTGTTGTCCGATTCCCTGGCACCGGCGAACAAGCATGACAGCATTTCGTGTAACATTGTCTGTTTAGGAAAATATGTTCTTACTCGCTTAATATAACCAAATAGGGGCAGGCGATTTCCGTTTACAAGTCGCGCGTCCGCCAGCATTCAGGGGACATTCGCTTGAAGCCGAACACTTTTGGGCCATATTTACACAACCATGTTCTTAAAGATTGTGGGATTATTTCTATCTGTAACAGATATGCTTATCGCATTTGTAATGTAAATTAATGTTTAAGCAATTACCATTCCAACAAATCAAGCAATTAAAAACGGCATAATTCACCTGAGACCATAGTGCGTTTGTATGCGTTCAATGAATTCACAGTAATACTTGACGTCATTTATTTGGTCATTTTACATAAACACATTAAGGCTAAACTGAGCTGTGGTTATGTAAGTTAAATTAAAAAAAAATGGGATTCAGACGTTTTCTCTAATCATGAAACAATTTTGTCAACAAATTTTCTTGACCAATTTTGATAAAATTGCTTTGAAAAGAAGTGTAACAATGTAAACATTAGTAAAAGAATATTGTCTCGTTAAGTATATATTAACGTCATATATGCAATTCCATTCACATCCACTGTTAAGATATTAATTTTAGATTAATTAGCGCGACGAGAATAATAGCGCCACCAACGTTAACACCTAAATTTTTTGAAAAAAACATGAAAACATATACGAGTGAGTTAAAACGTAGTGTTTTAGTTTTACTAGAATGCTCTAGGTTTAACGTGACACTGGAAGTCCATGTTTTCCTAGTCATCAAATACTCACAGATTGGATTAAGGGATGTTGTCTGAATAACAACAGCGGCATACACTATTAGTAAACTATACCATTTTTATTCGCACGCAGGATAATCTTTACAGTATGAACTCAAATAAACTCGCCACATAAAAATTACAAAACAAAAATGAATACAAACACATCTCGTATTGTGTTTACCAAATTAAAACTCACGCAACGGAAAAGCTCCCCGCGCTATAAGCACCTCAGCCCGCAAAAAAAATGTGAGCCCCTCACCGAATTCCTGAATCGGACAGTGTTAGCTTCATATAGCGTGCTAATGAATGCTTCCTCGCATTGACTATATGGGTAGGCCAATTCTATAACCTCACAGATAGGTATCTAAGGTTAGTGTGGCCTACTCAGTTAGGTCAATTAAAACAACAAACACAGATGACTGAGAGTGGTAGTTTGAAAGGCGAAGACGGTGAATAATATGAATGTTAAATTATTCAATAATAACACAAATACTGTATAACGATATAATCGACGAATTACAACAGAATATTACCAACGTAGTTAACCTTTTATTCTCAACTGAGGTAGACCAGGGTATGATAATAATATCATTGTATATAGGCCACACATTCCATTCAAGTAGCAGTAGCAGGTATTGCATAGCACTCACTCAAGCGTTTTTATTTATTGTTAAACACAATGACAGAATAATTGGTGACCAACCAACACAAACTGCTGGACTGGGTACATGTTGCTATCCTCGATACAAAAGTTAAGCTAAAACAAACTTCCATTGAATATTAGATGCTTGCCGCTAATCGTATCAAATGTAGAATTCAGTTGACATGTAATAAATGAGGTAAACTTGTTCTCCTGTTTCATTATACAAGTGGCTCTATTGTTAACGTTGCTGCATATTTAGTTACGCTCCAGTGCGCTGTACTGTATACGCACTGAGGTACAAGATCTATATTTGGGCGAACTACCCAGTGTGCGTTGCGGTAATACTCTGCGGACACATGACTTCTCGCCGAACCTATCTGAATTAGTGCACTGGAAATGAAGTTGTTACCGATACTTGCCCTTGTTATTCAGACATCACAAACAGGTAGGTTACATGCCATATACTGAATATTGAGTAATATGAAAGAAAAATCGAGTAAATACGTTTACAGTTTTCAATCAGAGTTTACTTCCGCGTTCCAAAACTTGTTTTGAGAGCAATCTCACGGACGTTCACTGCATGTCCAGTAGACCGACTTAGTTGTGATCGTGGAACAAAAACCATCATTCAAACTGTCATAAGGACGACTTAATACAAATGGCAGTGTTTATGTTTACTGTAGGTGCTTTGAATAAAAAAATGCGAGTCAATACCGTAAAACAGACAGCTTCAAAATCACTTCTGTTATTCAAAGTTATTTAAGAGAAATAAAAAGCTGACGGTACACTGTCATTTTATACATTTTAATCTTTTATGAAAGTGTTTTGCGTTGTTTATTTGTGTCTGTATTCCGTCCAAGTCTGTTCAGAAAAAATACACGTAAAAAGTTTCAACCTAATACACAAACAATCGCCTTTTACTGGACACTGCCGCCAGATGAAAATAGAAAAACAGGGTTTGTTTGTTCATATGAGTTTATATAAATGCTTAAATATCGATAAACATAAACGAAATGAAGGTTGATCGTTGAGTCAAAATAAAAAAAATAAAATAGCATGTACAAAATAGAAACATTTCAATAGTGTAATGAGTGTTCTCATAATTAATGATAACTGTTAAATAATAGTGACGATTTTTCAGTTAAATTAAAGTACGTTGTAATTTTAATAAATAATAATAAAGTTTCATGAAGGCCGTCAGCGTGCAAATTAAATGCGCGAAATACGCGTTTCATTTTACGTGCTTCTATTTTGCTACACCTGTAAATCTTCCTGATACTCTGTATTCTCGGAAGACTGCGATCACAACAATATACATATCTATGTATTTGACCGCGCGAGTTTCAATTAGCGACCACGTTGCAGCTGGTGATTTCTTACATTATTGAAAGACAAGCCACGGTTAACTGGCAATAATTCCCGCTGCAAACGTTAAAGCCGCTGGCCCGAAGGTTCAGTCTTTTGTTGAAAGGTAGAGTTTTTTTAAGAGCAGTGGTCGTCGCGCCGCGCCTGTGCGACATTTGTGTTGATACACATTGATTTTCCCATAATTCAATGCGCTTTTCTAATGAAATCACGAGTTTTGCCCTGGGCGCCATTTGTTCTAATTTCCGATTCCTTCGATACCTTCCAAACACCAGAAAATAATTAAAGCTTGGTAACCTCTCGGTTTGTACTAGTTGGTGTGCGCAACAGTCAAACTCGCCATCTTTATTTGTTTATATGAGACTCACATATCTCGCACATGCACGACTCGACGACTACCGCCCTTCAGGTGTGTTCCTGGCTTCTGAGTGGTTAGTGTTGACAGATTTGTTGATGTTGACCTTTACTTAATCTGTACATACTTGTTGTCGTATTCCCTACGACTCAAAGCAAGGCTAGTGTTTTTAGTCTTGTTATATATTCACGATTGACGTATGTTAAGCGTCCATAAGGGTAAACTAGTAATCACACTATATTGCTATTACATATATCCAAATTTCTATTAGCTATTTCAAGAAGAATATTCTAGTTGTAATATGGTATAAACTACTAATTATACTAGATTGCTGTTTTATATTATCCTATAATTTGAATAAATGGTCTAATTAGTATAGTACATCCATATACACCATAGGAAATACAATTATCCCGATAAACCCCAATGGCACTAGGCAAAAACCCAATGGCGTTAAGCTATTACAAGAGGAATATTTTAGTTGTAGTATGGTTTTCACTAATAATTACACTAGACTGCTTTTACATATACCCCAATTTCTATAATCTACTACCAGTCATACAAAATCAAGATAGACAATAGAATGTTATTTATTTCTGAGTATAATGCATTTGTTAATATGTTTTCGAACACAGTACTTACTGTACAGATGATTCAAGTCTCACACACCTTGCGGAACAAACCCAAATGTCGTATGGTGATTCAAATTGTTGTAAACAGTCAATTTTTAAATGAATAGAAATATCTACTCTCTTTAATTCGCCATATTATCACAAACTGGTAATCTTGTATGTCCTGTAAGTTGTAACATCTCAAGTATTCAAAAAATTGCCATAAATAAAATTTAATCAGTAAAACATTACGGACAATGAACTTGCAAGCATGAGTGGAAGTGAGACAGATAAGGTCTTTACCGAAGCTGCTATTTGTATAATTTACAATAAATTACTCGCAAATGAATATACTTTTTGGACCAGTTATGTGTGACTAGGTACCTTAAATATATTGTTCAGTTTCATTGCAGAGATGAGAAACTTAAATTGTAATATTTAATGATTTTGCAACAAGGAATACAGTGTCCTCATTTACAAATACATCTGATACAAATCTAACAGAGAAACTGAAAAAAATAGTCAATATAAACATCAAAACAAAAGTATTTACAAAAAACATAACAGATTGTACATTTGTATAAACAAGTTATTGTTAATGATATAGTCCCGATGGAACTAGGGGAAATGTTATTCATGTCAAAAATAAATATGCACCAAAAGCATAGTTAATAATTTAGAGTGAATAATTGGCTGGTCTAATATTAACAGACATTAGATGTATTAAATGCTTTTCTAAAATCAAAATATATGGCCAAAACAGGATATCTTATTCATGCATGTTTTGTACCCAAACTGAATTTCATATGCCCAGGCTTATTATGGACATGTATTTCAACATGTATACATTTTGTTTCAAATTTGAATGAAAACCGATAAATCCTGTCCAAGATACCACATTTAAAAAAAAAACAAGATGGATGCCAGTCGGCCATCTTTTATCTGATTATGGAACAAACTGACATGAACTTGTATTTATATATATATAATATGCCAAATATGAATGAAAATAGCCCATAAGCCTTGGAGTATGGTATGGTCATAAATCAAGATGGCTGCCATCACTGATCACGGACATGTATTCCATGTATGTGCCAAATATGATTAAACATAATTTAACTCTGTTGAGATTGCCCTATGTTATATAATATTATTTCCTTTATCATAGTTTGCCAGAAATGAATACGCATTGTCATAATTGATTTTGAACACAAACACGTTTTAGAACTTAAACAACAGTGAATTCTACCAACAATCCTTGATTGATGCAAATATCTTACAAAAGCATTGGTGCCTATTTTTTTAAATAATTTTAAGGACATAATTTTCAGTTGGCCGAACAAGACAAAACAATTGTAGTTATATGCATTGTTTTATTCATTCATAGCACATATTGGGAACATATTATATGAGTGGGTATAATTCATGGCATATATTGGGTCAAAATCTCTATTTACAAGGGAAATATTATTATTAGTTTGTGAAGGGAGTATAATTTACATCACATATTGGGAGCAGAAAATATGTTTGGGCGGGCGGGCGTTGGGAGGGGGGGTATAATTCGTATTGGAAGCACATTAAGTACAGATATCAGTCCAGATGCACATGTCCCAAATTAGTTTCCCCATTTTCAAAGTGGATGCGGATGTTTCGGCCAAGAGTTTTGACCAGGGCGAAAGTTTCGGCGTAATTAGAGTGAAAATATTTCAAAAATGTATATATGTACGAGATGCCGACATCACGTAATTGACTATGTATCAAATATTTCAGTAAACAACCGTATGCCAACATAACGTAATATACTACAACATTTTCAGAAACCTTGTATTTAAATTCATAGAGCGTATAGTAATACGCTTGGGATAACATTATGTTGGCGAGCTTATGTAACTCTGATGCCCATTATAAGTCTGTCGAGTCCAGCATTGGCATAACATTTTATGTCAATCTTTCTTTCTTTCTTTCTTTCTTTCTTTCTTTCTTTCTTTCTTTCTTTCTTTCTTTCTTTCTTTCTTTCTTTCTTTCTTTCTTTCTTTCTTTCTTTCTTTCTTTCTTTCTAGGTCACCACAATGCAAGGATGATTTAATTATATGGGTAAACTGCAACTCTGTGGAGAACGTGCATACAAAAATTCAAACCTTACCTTTCCTTGAGGATGTCTATTTCTAATCATCCTTATATTCCAAAAAAAATTTCAAATATGGCACGTAAACTCCAAACACGTAACCAAATCAGTTATGACAAAATATCTCCTAAGTAACGTTACGCTCTGATATGTTCTGGTATGAATTGGTTGCCGCTTTGGGGGAGCTTTGATAAGCGTTATTACGCTTTGATGCGATAATGACGATTTAATTAGGTTCTAATACGATTATCAAGCTCTCTTGTGCAGAACCTATATAAAGACGCAGCAGATGTACCAGAGCATGATCTATCTATCTACATGATGTTTGTCTCCCTGCTGTATAAAAACTAATTTTGTGTTGTTTACAATTAATATCTATCTTATATGTTTTATTCTATTTGGGAATAAAAGGCATTTCTTTTGAATGTAAAATATTCTCTTTTATTAAGAAACATGTTATCAATATGTACAAAAAGCAACAAACCTAACTGTTTACAAGTTATCAAAGTAAACAGTTAATATTATCACTGTTTACAAATCATGTGTAAGCCCTCTCTCAGTGACCTTTGTAACCAGTGACAACGGGTCTCCCTAACGTCACAGTAGAGGCACTCGAAGCAGACAAATTTATCTCACAGGTTCGGGTTATGGCCTGGACAGCTTCACTGATATTTACGAGTGCAAGGAAGGTGTATGACCAAACACACATGGAATAGTTTCTCACAAAAAAATGATTTAATAAATAACAACAACAAATTGCACACTGGCTAACTATACACAACATCAATATAGTTTAGCCTAAAGCAGCAAAAGGTATACACTAGACTTAGTAAATTCAGAATAGAAAATACTAAATGCCCAATTCAATTTCTCCTATCAGTAACAGGAATCCACTCAAAATTTACAACTTACCACAATGTCAGTAAGTATAACAATTTAGTACTCACCCTTTAACAAATAGGCCAAACATAAGAATAGTTAAAGGGGTCTACGTAAGATATACCACAGAACAATCTATGTTTAATTCTCAATACAGGAATATGTAACAAACGCAATAGTAATACGGTTTATGCTCCCTAACGCTTAAACGCACAAACCCGTATAACAAAAATTTTAGCCGGAATGGCCGAAAATGTAAAACAGAAAACTGAGCGCGCGGTACGCTGAATAGTGCGACGGAAAGGCCAAATATATGTCAGTCGCACAGACAATGAAAACGCCAAAACACACGATAAACGCTAAGTAGCCAGATTCAATGAACAATCAAGAGAAAATGACTATAAAAACAACAAGTTATTCATTGAATCCGGTACTCATGAAACTCTTCACTGATAGTGTACACTATAGGGCGGTAAATTCAAAGGACGATAAAATACACTATGTCGTAACAAAAATTATACGCTTCAATAAAAAAAACTTATACGGGGAAATTACTAAGGAACCTTAGATTATAATACATATGGCATGCACTATCGAAATGGGTCCAACTGAAGTTTTTATGGACACAGTATACGGGACTCACGTATCTTCAACGGCGGTTCTGTTGGTCCACAAACTTGATTTCTTCGTGCACAACAAACGATGCTTGAAAAACTTCAAATGATTCGGAATTTCTGTCACATCCACGCTGAGTTCCTCTCCAGCTTGATTATTGACGTTCCGAGCACATAGTCCGTCAAAAATGTAGGAATATTCAAAATGTTCCGGAGACTTCTTGTCGCACGTCAGCTCACAACATCCGCCATAACAACCGCTGCCTCCGTCTCGCTCTTAGGTAGGCTCGTACCATTTGCAAGAAGGCCGGGGGACCAATCTAAAATCCCTGCAACTCTAAATATTTAAACCCTAACTACGAAATTTATATCATCTAAAATTACAATAGTACTATAAAATAATACAACCTATGGAGCAAAAAAAAAAAACAATGCGCTGACACAATACAAAGTCATTAGCGGTGCGCAGCAAAACCCTCTAAAAAAACAACTGGTCATGCCCTACGCGTGTTGAAATCATGACGTCACTCACATAGCAACTTTCCAAGACCAACTTGTCAACAAAAGCCACGCTGCGTCAAAGTAGAACGCACTCATCAATTTTAAAACACAAGAAAATTCCCTATCAAAATAGCATGATAATGAACAAAAGAAATACTGCTTACTCCTAGGAATATACATACAAGACAAATATAATATCTCAAAAACTAGGTCACCAACATAAATTATGCAAATTATCCTTGACGCCAGAAAAACTTTCAAAACAAAAACGCGCTGGTTAATACAACTCAATGCTGACTAAATAGTAGAAATAAGGGGCTCGTTCACAATACAAGATGAACTACTCTGGGTGATTTTAAACCAATCATGTGTGGCCTACCTACACTAATATCCTCCTTTGAGGACAACAAATTAACCCCATGGGTCTAACACCCATTGGCGCAACTCGACAGAAGTCGTGGTTACACCCTTCCCTTTCAATTCTAAAGCGTCCTCGCTTACTAATGCATGTGTTCAGTGACCCGGATCTTCCTTCTGTCTTCCGGAGACCCCAGGATCATCTTCATCTGTGGGACCCCAGTTTGAGATTTTTGCCTCCTCTGCTCCGTCCTCAGGTCACACGACGCAGGTTTGGTTTAATTTAAAAACTAATAGTGTGTGTTTGTAAATGAGCAACACAGTATTACGGAGACTACATGCCTAAATCAGGCATACTACGGTGCCAAGCCACACTAGTTCACACTACTCCCATCTGGAGTCTCATTGACAAGGCTAGAAGTTACAACAAATCCAAACGTCACCACAGTACTCATCAGTAATGCAGAAAAAATCCTAAAAGCAGAAACATACATTTTGACGGCTCACCAATCCTGTATAAATGTGCTTAGTGCACTAAAGGATCAAGACAAAGAGATACCATAAGGGTACCCTAATACATCAGGTGGAAATGCTTTTCTTACACACGTATCCACACAATTCACAAGAAATAAAAGGCAACTCATACTGCTTGATAATCCCACCAAAGTCCCGTCCTTATTAGAGGCCAAACTTTCCTAGCTAATTAAATAATTTTTCTTCTTCCAGTCATGTGAGTCTACATCTCTCACTATTCAACAGGGCAACAACAACTCTTCCTGTCCATCATTTTATAGCACTTCATCACTAAATCCAACATCTTGGACATCATCTCATTCCTATTGTTCCATTTAATGTCCACGGATTTGTCTCTATTTGTGAGGCGTTCTTCATGTCGCAGTATTTGTCGTTGAGACCATCCAAGCCTATTCGGCGGTTTCCGTTGTCTTCCTGACCTGCGTGGTATTGTTCTTTCAGTATCGGTAGTTGAGTCTATGTTTTCTTCATGATGGGGTTCAATGGGCTCTGATACTTCCTCATAGGTTAGTTCCTCCTCAGCAAGATCTTTCCCCATGACGCTATCTATTCTCCCCATCATATCTGATTTCTCTGGGACTACTTCTCTTTCCCGTGTAGTGGGTTCTGACCTGCTTACACTCTCTTCTACCCGCCACACCATAACGGTAGGATCATCACTACTGGTGCTATCGTCATCTGCATCATACTCCATAGCCACTTCTTTATGTGTTTGTCTTGTCACTCGACGCACTTTCGAAGGTGACTTTTTCTCGTTCAGTGCAAAAGGTCTCTCTGGGTATGGTATGGGGAGCGAACTACATCGCAGTAAATGGTTATGATGCAGGATACGTTCTGGACCTCGTCCATCTTCCCTTTTTATGCGGTATACAGGCAAATCCTCACGATCCTTAGCCACAACTACGTACACCTCAGATTCCCAACGATCTGCCAATTTATGCTTTCCCCGTATATTCAAATTGCGAACCAGTATGCGGTCACCAGGTACAAGCAAGGCCTCTTGTGTCTTGATATCATATCTCCTCTTATTTGCTATTTCCCTCTTCGCAGCATGTTTGCTAGCGATGATATAAGCCTGCTTCAAGGATCGTTGCCAATTCTCCACATACTCTCCCACATCATCCGTGACACCACCATCTGGTATGTCTACATCAAGTAGCAAGTCTACAGGCAATCACTGTGCAATCGCACCGGAAACCCATAGTGCAACAAAAAGTGTTGCATCAACACCTCTGCAGTGGTTCGGGCTGTCTGATTCTTGGTGGGGACAGCAACAGTATAACGCGTAAAATGATCTGTCATCACCAATATATCCTTATGCCCTCCTTTGCTGGGCTCTACGATCAGAAAATCTATGCAAACCAAGTCGAGCGGATGACTAGAGGTTAAATGCCCCATAGGCACTCGGATGCGTCCATCCAGGGTGACATTTCTTCGAGTACAACGGTTGCAAGTTTCAATTTGCTAGGCCACATCCCGTTGCATGTATGGACAATAAAAACGGGAACGCAACAGCTCAAGCGTTCTATCAACTCCAGGATGACCCATTGTGTCATGGAGGGCCTCCTTGGCAGTTCCCCGGTACTTTGTTGGCAGCACCAGTCTTTCCCATGGACATCCGTTCGTCCACGATACAGCACACCTTTACGCAAACACAACTTATCCCACTCTCTTAAAACCAACTGGACTATCAGGCTTTCCTCAGCCCTCTCCCGAGGTGTGGCCTTTTTCTTCCTTTCTACATACCATCGAACCCTAGAAATTATCTCATCTTTCTGCTGCTCTTGCCTCCACTGCATGGGCGACATACGGGGTAGTGCAGACTGAGTTACCCACTCCTCCACCTGAGTTTTGTCATGCTCCATGACGCTAGCAGCTATACCCATCACCTCAACACCAGGGACTATGGCTGTCTTCTCACCTTCCTTTACCTCTGAACATAAAGCTTTAACTGATTGTCTTCCCATCTTTACTGTTTCGACAGGCGGTACCCAGTCCATCCAATGATGTCGGCCCTCACTATCGGTGGAGTGGCCTTGAGAAGGTCTTCGCGACAGACCATCAGCATCTCCGTTCAATCGTCCTGGCCGGCACAATATCTCAAAATCAAAAGCAGCAAATGCTTGCAACCAACGATGCCCTGTAGCATCTAATTTCGCAGTTGTTTGGATGTATGTAAGCGGGTTGTTGTCTGTGATTACAGTGAACTTCCTTCCATACAGGTAGTCTTTAAAGCGATCAGTCACAGCCCACTTGAGGGCGAGAAACTCCAGCTTGTGAGCTGCATAATATCTCTCACTCCGAGATAAACGCCTGCTAGCATAGGCTACAACCCGTTTCAGTTTCCCCTCTTGCTGGTACAAGACTGCTCCCAGCCCCAAAGTAATGGCATCAGTGTTCAGCTCAAATTTCTAAGCATAATTAGGATAAGCAAGCACAGGCAGGTGGATCAGTCGATCGATTAAAGTATCAAATGTGTGCTGGCACTCGTCTGTCCAAACAAATGAGGGCCTTTCTGCTGCACGAACCATCCTCATTTTCCCTTGCTTATTTACTCTCTGATATAACCCTATTGTCAGGTCGTTCAAAGGCTTGGCAATCTTCGAATACCCTTGAACATAGCGTCTATAGTATCCTGTGACCCCCAAGAAAGTCTTGACCTCACGAGCATCCCGAGGAACAGGCCATGATTTCAGAGCCTCTGTTTTGGCTGGATCTGTCTGTATCCCTTCAGCTGAGACAACATGCCCCAAAAACGTGACTGACTTTCTAAAGAACTTGCATTTCCGAGGCTTCAGTTTCAACCCGGCCTGCTGTAACTTCTGAATTACCTTCCTCAACATGTTGAGATGATCTTCCACAGACTTCCCATAAACAATTATATCGTCAATATATACAATACAACCATTATAAAGTAACTCGCCCAAACACTTTTCCATCACCCTCTGAAATCCAGCTGGACTTGTGGCATGGTACGACATTCAAAATGTCCCACTGGTGTGGTGAAGGCAGTCTTCTCAATATCTCGAGGATCCATCATGATCTGCCAGAAACCATGTGTCAGATCACACACTGAAAATATTGTTGCTCCTCTCAAGGCATCAAAGGCTTCCTCAATACGAGACAAAGCGTAAGCATCCTTTATGGTCTTCGCATTTAACCTATGATAATCTATGCACAGCCTCATAGAACCATCCCGCTTGCCCACCAAGACAATGGGTGCAGCATAAGGGCTGTGGGATTCCTGAATAATCCCGCAGTCTAACATTCCTTTCAATATCTGGCGCAACTCCTCATACATCCCTGGGGGAATACATCTGTGTCGTTCACTCACTGGAATATCATCCGTTAATCGAATCCTGTGTTTAACTAGGGCACATACTCCCAAATCATTATCATTCTTTGAAAACACCTGGTGTTCTTCCTTGAAACACTGTTTGACAGCAGCTATTTCTCCTGGTTTTAGATCGGCCTCTGTTAGGTCAACATCAACTCCTTCAACAGAAAAAGTCACTCCAGTATTCCCAGTATCCTTTTCATCCTCACTTTGGTATTCAGCCATTGCTGATCGTTGTCCTGGACTTTTTATCCAGCTGACAGAATGTGCCTCACCCAACACCTCTCCTGGGCGGATAGAAATATTGGTGTCAGTAGTATTACTGACCCTCACAGGCACATGTGATCGTCTCCTACAACACTTCAGAACACTGACACTTGCACTCACTGCCACACATCTCTTCGTGCGGGGGGTAGGCTCAATAGTAACTATATAGGCATCACCAGGTGTGCCTCCCTTCACGCAACCCATTATGACCTGGTCTGTGTCAGGTCGTATTGTCCTTGGATAGGGAACTAACGCTCACACCTCACCCAGTCGGCCTTTACTTCCTACAAATCTATCTCGCCCTTCTATTTGTCTACATATCTTTTGTCCCACTACTGACATCCGCATTGAGTGTACCCGCTGTTGACTGCGTGTCTTTCGTCCCATGGTTATATATTTAAAAAGTATGTTTGTCCCAACTGTGAAGGGTATGTCTACATTGTAGTCATTATCTGGAGATACCAAAAGCACCGTGTCATACTCTTCTAGGGAGTCAAATAGCTCCAATGGGAATGACAGCTTAAGCTCAACATATCCTATATAAGGAAGGACCTCTCCTCCAGCTCCTGTTACAACAAACTCACTCGGCAAGGGATCCACAGGGCAGTCCATGAAATTCTCCATGTAACATGAATGCGAAATGGTTGACACCTGAGAACCAGAATCAAGAAGACATTTAAAAGGTTTCCAATTAGCAAACATTGTCTCTTCGGGAGCAATGCCCACAATCCGCTTCCATGGATCAGTCTTCATCAAGTATGGTATTCTCTCCTGCTTAGCAGACATAGCAAAACCTCCTTTTGAGGGATGCCTCCCCTGATTAATGGGTGGCCTAGCAGCTCCACTTGGACCCTTTGGCTGGAATTTCCCCTGGACAGAAGTTTCAGCTGTGGTACATGTGCCCGCCTTAACATTTGTCTCAGGACATCGCGGAGAAATATGTTCCTTTTCACCACAATTGAAGCATACTACTGGTCCACCAGAACGTCCACTTCTTTTTTGAGCAAAAGGACAACGGCTGACCCTGTGACGAATCTCACCACAACCGTAACATCTCATAGGTTCTCTCTGAGTGCGTATAACAGGTTCAGTATTTGTATTAGTACCCATCATTTGAACAGGATTTACAGCAGCAGCTGGTTGTGTTGAGTTGTGTGGCGGAACACCAGAGAATGACTGATACTGTTGTGTGCTATGCATTCTCAACTCTATTTCATTCTGTCTAGCCCACATTTTATCCATCTGTTCCTGTACATTCGCCATCATCTTAGTACTCATCGATACTGCCTCAGTCAACAATTCCATCTTTTTATCATCCACTGCAGTCTGTGCACTTTTCACATGAGGACTTCTTTTAGCCGACTCCTCCTTATCATCCACCCTCGTCTGGTGTAGTCTTGCTGCGACCATCTTCTTAGGGGTATCCTCTCTGCACTCCCTTTTCAGGCCCTTCATCCAGGTATTTCTGTCTTAATGTCTGTTTTATAACTGGGTCTTTCAAATGGGACCTGAATGCAGTCTTGAGTGTATGGTCCATATCAGCCTCTGCTATTCCTCCTCGTTCTTTAACAGCATTCAATTTCAGCTGCAGTCTCATACCAAACCGTTTAACATCTTCCGATTCTTTCTGGTCACAGTTCCTATTGAAACTTTGCATCAATGCATACTCATCACCTACCTCTCCATAGGGGTAGTCCAATGCCTTAAATATTTCATCAATGGTTGCATGGGGTCCCAAATTAATAACGTATTCACCTGCCTCCCCTTTCAAACTTCGACGTACAGCAGCTGTTAGAGAGCTAGCTGACAAAGTCGGGTCAGTCTTAAGGCCTTCAATTTGTGCTTTCCAAGCTCTGTAGGACACATCTCCCTTGCAGCCTTCTCCAGAGAAACTAGCCACTGGCGGCTTGGCATAACTCTGATGACTCGCCACTCTACGCATATGGTCATCTGCTTCTCTACCACGATCGCTATCCCAGTATCCTGGGGTAGATGGAAGTCTATTATACTCTCGTCTCTTTTCTCTTTGGCGGCGCTCTTCACTTCGTCTCTCCCTTTCTAGACACAAGACTCTTTCAAATCCCTGGGCTTCATCTTTTTCACGTTGAATATTCTCTTCCTTGTCTAGTGCTTCACGTGCTTTTCTCCTATATTCCTCCTGTTTAATCTCATATTCCTCCTGGTCCAACTTATTATTCACCAAGTCTAGAAGGCTACGCTTATCATCCTCCATCTTTGCTTTCTCTTGTTCTCTTTCTTTACTACGGAGGGACTCCCTCAGTCTGCTATACATACCAAGTGGCTTAACATTCATGGGGGTGTCCCATCCATTAGCCTTATCGTCAACATCCTTTAAACCAAGGCCTCCTGGTTCTTTACCTCCAGTAGCCATATTATAGTGGTGTGTGTATCCCTAGTATCGAGAAACCCCCACCAGGCAATAAGCTCAAATAATCACAATACACTTCCAGACTCAAACTCACAGTAATATAGTCACCAGCGAAAAAACTCACAAATCAGCGTAGGGGACAATAAAACTTGAATGAAAAATAACACTGTGCAACACTACGTGTTTACAGGTCAACAATATAATATGTAAGGTATGATTCGCACAATCACTCTACAAAATAGGCAGAGAAAAAAACTAAGCCTACATACACCACAAAAAAAATCAACAAGCGCGCATAGCAGGATGCAAATGACAGGTTCAGTGACATAAGATCTCACTAGGCAAAAAAAATACAGTTTCTCCACTCTACAAACTAAAAGGACAGAGTACATGAAAAACTGGATTTTCTCTCACACCTTTTGCACAAGTAAAAAAATTCTGCTGTCAACAATTTGTTTACACCATAACACGGCCATCAAAAGTTGGGCGCCAGTCTGTAAGCCCTCTCTCAGTGACCTTTGTAACCAGTGACAACGGGTCTCCCTAATGTCACAGTAGAGGCACTCGAAGCAGACAAATTTATCTCACAGGTTCGGGTTATGGCATGGACAGCTTCACTGATATTTACGAGTGCAAGGAAGGTGTATGACCAAACACACATGGAATAGTTTCTCACAAAAAATGATTTAATAAATAACAACAACAAATTGCACACTGGCTAACTATACACAACATCAATATAGTTTAGCCTAAAGCAGCAAAAGGTATACACTAGACTTAGTAAATTCAGAATAGAAAATACTAAATGCCCAATTCAATTTCTCCTATCAGTAACAGGAATCCACTCAAAATTTACAACTTACCACAATGTCAGTAAGTATAACAATTTAGTACTCACCCTTTAACAAATAGGCCAAACATAAGAATAGTTAAAGGGGTCTACGTAAGATATACCACAGAACAATCTATGTTTAATTCTCAATACAGGAATATGTAACAAACGCAATAGTAATACGGTTTATGCTCCCTAACGCTTAAACGCACAAACCCGTATAACAAAAATTTTAGCCGGAATGGCCGAAAATGTAAAACAGAAAACTGAGCCCGCGGTACGCTGAATAGTGCGACGGAAAGGCCAAATATATGTCAGTCGCACAGACAATGAAAACGTCAAAACACACGATAAACGCTAAGTAGCCAGATTCAATGAACAATCAAGAGAGAATGACTATAAAAACAACAAGTTATTCATTGAATCCAGTACTCCCGAAACTCTTCACTGATAGTGTACTCTATAGGGCGGTAAATTCAAAGGACGATAAAATACACTATGTCGTAACAAAAATTATACGCTTCAATAAAAACAACTTATACAGGGAAATTACTAAGGAACCTTAGATTATAAAACATATGGCATGCACTATCGAAATGGGTCCAACTGAAGTTTTTATGGACACAGTATACGGGACTCACGTATCTTCAACGGCGGTTCTGTCCGTCCACAAACTTGATTTCTTCGTGCACAACAAACGATGCTTGAAAAACTTCAAATGATCCGGAATTTCTGGCACATCCACGCTGAGTTTCTCTGCAGCTTGATTATTGACTTTCCGAGCACATAGTCCGTCAAAAATGTGGAAATATTCAAAATGTTCCGGAGACTTCTTGTCGCACGTCAGCTCACAACATCCGCCATAACAACCGCTGCCTCCGTCTCGCTCTTAGGTAGGCTCGTACCATTTGCAAGAAGGCCGGGGGACCAATCTAAAATCCCTGCAACTCTAAATATTTAAACCCTAACTACGAAATTTATATCATCTAAAATTATAATAGTACTATAAAATAATACAACCTATGGAACAACGCGCTGACACAATACAAAGTCATTAGCGGTGCGCAGCAAAACCCTCTAAAAAAACAACTGGTCATGCGCTACGCGTGTTGAAATCATGACGTCACTTACATAGCAACTTTCCAAGACCAACTTGTCAACAAAAGCCACGCTGCGTCAAAGTAGAACGCACTCATAAATTTTAAAACACAGGAAAATTCCCTATCAAAATAGCATCATAACGAACAAAAGAAATACTGCTTACTCCTAGGAATATACATACAAGACAAATATAATATCTCAAAAACTAGGTCACCAACATAAATTATGCAAATTATCCTTGATGCCAGAAAAACTTTCAAAACAAAAACGCGCTGGTTAATACAAATCAATGCTGACTAAATAATAGAAATAAGGGGCTCGTTCACAATACAAGATGAACTACTCTGGGTGATTTTAAACCAATCATGTGTGGCCTACCTACACTAATATCCTCCTTTGAGGACAACAAATTAACCCCATGTGTCTAACACCCGTTGGCGCAACTCGACAGAAGTCGTGGTTACACCTGCATACAATTATAATATAGGTTTTTTCAGGTCAAATGTCCACAATATCATAGCAACTGTCATCATCTTCAGGTGGAGGTTGAAGAGGTCCCAGAGGGGTCACGGGAGATGGTGGCCTGGTGGTTATCCCTGCAGTGGTCGTGGCTGTGCTCACAAAGTCACTCAGAGAGTCTATGGTCTTGTCAGCAGCAGCAGCACAATAACCCTGGGAGCTGGTAGGTGATGACCTTGCTAGGGGTGCCATGGCTCTAGTTGCCCCCGTGTCCAGGATGTTGGTGAGGCTTATTGATGGTTGTGATGATGATTGAGCGGGGTACTGGCTGCTCATGTAATGAGAGTCTTGGGAGCCCCAGACACTGGTGAACTGTTGACCTGGCATCTGCTGGGTCGACCACTGTGATGGTGGAGACTGCCACAGGTGACACCCGAGACACCATTCCTGGGGGTACTGCCTGCTGGTTGAGCTTGGTGGGTACGTCTGAAGTTGTGGCTGGATTGGTTAGTTTTGTGCGATCTGTTGCTGCTGCTGTGGGAAGATGGGCATCTGCTGAAATATCTCCTGGCACTCTTCAGCCTGCCTCTGTCCTTCTTGTAGCACTGCCATGAGCTTGATCTGTGTGGCCCGTTTGATGTCCCTAGGAAGTTGTGACAGACCCTCATCTATTTGTCATCTATATGACAAAGGTGGGGGCACACATTTCTTGCCAGACATGAAGTCTATCAGACTTCGCTTCAAGTCAACACTCTCTGTGGAGAGTCTCCGAGAGGGGGGCTCTGCAGACTGGAACCGACTTCCCCACAGGTGGCTCATCTGGGTACATTTGGACTTTGTGAAGGCTAAAGTTTGTAAAGTTTGTGAAGGCTGCCACCTCAACACCCATGTCAGTAGCTTTTTCCTCCTATAGCTTCTTTTTGTTCTGCGAATCTTTATAATCTTTATATAGATGGACGGAGTGTCATTTAGCCAGTCATTGTCCCTATCTGGCTCTTCTTTGCCGCACCTCTACTTTTCTTGGTTCTCATCTTTGTAATTTCTAGTAGTTTTTCAGGTTTAGGATACTTCTTCATTTGGAAACAATGCAATGAGTGGTAATCAAGTCGCAGCACTATTTAAAGGGATGGACACAGAGCGCGGGTATTGTAGGAGCGTGTGAAAGAGCATAAGAGCGCGTGAAGCTTGCCAAACGTCAAAGCATCTCAATTCGTGAGAAAGCATGAGAGTCCTTCATGGAAGCGTAACAAAGCGAGTCAGATCTTGATGAAAGTGTCTGTCCTCATGTCAGATCTTAATGCCAGATCGTAGCCAATCTTGAGACATCTTAACAAAGCGTCTCAAGAGGTGACATACCATGAAGACTGGGGAGCCCGCTTTGAACCAAGCTCTGTTACACTTTCCTACGCTTTTAGTCAAGCTTTGATACGCTATCGGCGCTTTAATCAATTCGTGAAAGAGCACCCACAACTCTTAAAAAAATTAAAATTTGTTGGCGCTCTTGCCGGATGTCCCATTTTACTCCAAGCTTTCCTATGATCTATTACGATCCTGACGCTTTAGTCAAGCTTTGTTACGCTTTGGTGCCGTTTTGCTCGCCGCTTTAAAGCGCAATCAAAGGTCGTTGGTGTAAACTAAGCATAATGTCTAACTTAATTATGCGCTCGTTGAGCCAATTTCCAATTCTGTCAAATATAATAATCTATCAGCCTTCATTCTAATATACATGTGCACACTTTGGGAATGTTTTCAATTTTGAACTTTCATGATAGTGGTTATGTTACATGTAGCTACGTTTACACACTTTCCTGAAAACATTTATGTAGATTGTATACTGTAATAGATACAGACGAAATAACTAGGAGAGGGTAAGCTTATATAACAGGTTGATATGATGCTCATTAAGCCTTTGTCACATATTCTATATTTATTCTTATTTATTTATTGATTGTTTTGATGTTTTTTGCAGCAGTTGCATATAAGGATATCACCTTATTTAATTCAAAAGCATTACCAAGTAAGACTGACAGTATTTTCATTGGTGGATACTCAGCTGGTAGTGATGAAACAACATCATTTACATTTGGTAGAGTAATAGATACAGGTACAGGGGATGCGTTACCAAGTGATGTGTCTTATTCAAACCAGGGTGGTCATGCAAGGAGGATGACCATCCAAGCAGGCTCTGGTCAACCTGGTGTATACTACTGTGATCATTTGGCTTTCAGGTTACAAACTGTTTTAGTGGCATCACAAGGTGAGTATATGACATTGTTAATGTTTTTAAGCATACATGTATAGTAATAAAATCTATATACTATAAGTTTTTAAAATTATTATATAAATTAAATAATATAGATAAAAAAAACGTAGATTGTAGGGACATGCTTAGCAGATAACTCACATTAGTTTATTTTTAGATAGTAAAGTTTTATTCATCATCCAGCCAGAAACAGTAATGCCCGGCTGTTAAAATCTTAAAAATCTCTAAGGTGTAAATATGTGATCGTTGAATGGCTCCAGCCGTTGGCGCGATCACGTGATTATGAAGCCTGCGTCTCAAACGTTACAGGATAGAGAGTAGCCAGTGTTAGTATAAAAAATGTTTATGGTGACTCTGAAATATAATAATATTGTCCTGCAACGTCGTGTGAGCAAAACGTATGTATGTTATGTCACTATAGTAATAAATCTCTCTTCGAACTATTCTGAGATGTTCTTTTCCTCATTTAGTTGGGTTTATTCAAGTTCCAATAAATTATTATATGTGTAAAGTTACATTACAATGGAATATAGCCTTTTTAATGGTCTTTTCTGTGTTTATATAAATAATATAAATTATAATATTATAAAGTTCAATAGTTTACTTATATAATAGTTTATATAACAAAAAATAAGCGTTATAGATTGTTATTAATGAGTTAGTTACCAAGTTCTCGATGCCACCAAATAGTCGCATTAAAAGGTAAAATAATCATTGCAAGATAGAAATCAACTTAGCACAATCCTCGCTTGTTTACGGTACACCCAGAGCAACACGTGGAGGTCATCTGTCGGTAGTACATGCTATTTTTGTTTTTACCAAAGTAATCTGGTAAATTTGCGGTTTGTGATGGTGTGCATGTTTCATGCTGGTCGAAATGTAAATCAGGTTAAATTGGGCGGAATTGGCATAGAAATGTTAACAACAAATGTGAAAATGTATTTATTGAGTGAAAGTGGTATTTTTATATTTATACAAACGTTTCTATTGGACCCTTTATTATGCATTGTGATAGTAGTTCTACATTACATTAACACATGCATTTGTTTAATGACACACTTCAAGATGATCAAATGATGGTTTTAGAAATTCATCAAAATCAAGCGTCTCTGCAGTTTCATAACCAGATCTTCTCTGACATGCCTTGACTGATCTCATTCAACACAAGAAACATAGCCACCAAAATGCATAAATAATCTAGCTCCCGTTTGTAGCATGTCTGTCATATGAGCGTCAGTCATAATGAGTAGTAAAACGGTGAATGTCTTGCATTGCTCAACAGCCAATAGGAACTGTAACATAACTCTATTGATGTAATCTAACATTAATTATACTAACGCAACTAACCCTTTTTCTGCAGACAAGGCTGCTTGTTTCATAATTCGGCTTATATTTCAAATGTCCTAAGTTGGTACACACACATATTCTCTTATATGACGTCCTGTTTATATATACTCGGTTTACATTACTCGGCATTATATCGGAGACACATTTATGCTCCACCCAACATTTAACAGGATGTTATTTATTGTGCGTTTATACGGCTGGGTCAAACAAAGGGCGAGCTAAATCACATGACAATCAATATGTTCTCAAAACACCTCCTGGATAATGATGTCATGTGATGACAATCATACTTCTCGGATGACAGCTAAAACCTAAATTCTTTGGGAAACAGGAAGTAAACTCAGAGAAGTCAATTAAGAATACAGCGACCGTTTTGTGCCAATTGCTACCACAACATTTATTTTCACGATCAAAAGTCCTTCTACCCCCGGTCTGCAAACGGTTAGCTTTCATTTGTCACGAATCATGTTGCAGGTGAACAAACCGTAGACACCCGGTCGAGGAAGTCAGGAAATCTGACAGGTTACGATGCCGAAAATATTCATGAATGTTCATCAAAATCGTCAAATTTGCCGTCATGCAAAGCGATACCTCGTTGTATGACTTCACTTTGACCTAAATATTACAGGTAAACAAAACATGTAAACAAAATAAGCACTATGAAATGTCGAGTTATTGAACCGCGATACAGAACAAAACAGCCCACCAACTCATGAACATCCACTTCTTGCAATGTAAAGATTAATACCGGGAATTATGTTATCTAGTTTTAATAAGGAAAAAAAAACGGAGCGTACCAAAATGCTGACATAGCTAAACAAAGCTTGTCAAAATGGCGTCGTTCATTGTTAACGTGGCCGATCGAAAAAGCTGTGATGTTTCTGATCCTTCGGGGTTCATAAAAATTCATGTCAACTATACAATAACTTTTGACTTTATTCGATACACAAGTATATAATAACGTTTAAATATTTGCACATAAATAGACTTTTTTAGCACTGAATAGCGCACATTGTCGTTTCAAAACGTCGCCATTTGCATTTACGATCGAAAAGAGCATCGATAAAAATCGCCCAATTTTACGTTAATAAAATACGGTGTTACTAATAACATTTAAGCCCAGCAATTTTTAATGATATGTTTTGAACATAAAATGTCAAAATCAAAGACTAATATTTGTTACGCGTCAAGAAGAACGGTAAATAAAATAGAGTTCATTTCAATTTCCCCAAAAGTCAAACACGAAACATTTCTTGGTCAAAGGTATGAAAATTTGTTGCGAAAATGTATCGCAGCTGGTAAAATAGATAAATTAAAGAACTTCTCGCTAGCTAAAACATGACTTTATACAGATATCCTGATTAAAAAATTATGTTAAAAAGCTCGAATTCAGGAATAAAACACAAAGAAAACACAAAACACTGATGATGTCAAAAATAGTGGCAGACTGTGTACTGGTCACGTAACAATGCTTCGCGGCCGCAACACGCTTTTGCCAGGGAATGAGGCCAATTTATACCTATACAATAGCAGTTTCCAGACCGGGGATAGAGGGACTGTGGTTGATATACAGTTTTTGCACGTACTTACGATATGTACTCCTAAAATGTTACGTAACTTGAAGAAGGCGATATAGGGCATGATTTACACCGATGCATTTACACAGTCAGAGCCACGTTGTGCCCAGTCTTATCTGAGCTCAGCCCTAAGATTTATCGGCGCCAAAATCTTCTCGAGCTGGATCGAGCCGAACGCTTTTACATTGTGATTTTTACTGGCCCGCGGCATTGGGCGCTGGTAAAATGTTGTCTTGTAAACGAAGAATAGATTGTATTATGGGCTTGTGATAATTCTGCCACATAGACATAATAAAGATTTAGTTCACTGTACAGGGGAGGAGTGGGCTGTAAAATCCTCAATGGGTAGTTGGTAATATACTGTACTGTTTATTAGATTAGAATTGTCTTCCAGGAAAGGTATTACCTTGTATTTATGATTTGTTTCCCTCTTTATAGCTGAAATAAACCCAGAGAGTCAAACCAAGACCGGGAGTTGGGGAGATGATGTAACACTGACAATGACCATACAATCAACATCAATAATGGAATCACAATTGAAATGGAAACATAATGGTGTGGATATAGAAGCATGGAATGGACAAAGTAGTATTACAATTACATCTGTTAAACCATCAGATGCTGGAATTTATGAATGTTATACTACTCAACAACAACGACAAGCCGGACTAAATGGTTTTATGAGACTTATTGTTAGACGTAAGTTCATTTGT
This sequence comes from Saccoglossus kowalevskii, assembly GCF_978046115.1. Taxonomy (NCBI): domain Eukaryota; kingdom Metazoa; phylum Hemichordata; class Enteropneusta; family Harrimaniidae; genus Saccoglossus; species Saccoglossus kowalevskii. The sequence continues at coordinate 23,901,793 of NC_140649.1, read as the reverse complement.
TTTACATTAATTAATTATATTATTGTATAGTAAAATATCTTTCATACATGTGAATTTTAAAATTCTTGAATGTTTATACAAGTGCTTCATCCTCGACTTGATAATTTGTTTCAATCAGATAGCTCTGTCCATTAACTTAACCTATTCTCAATTAACATATCCCTAACATTTTATTAATAACTAGACACACGACACAGAAAACAAACATCTTAACTTACTGGCATTCATGTCTTCACTATTTATTTTGAGTGACGCTCATATAACAAACATGCTACAAGCTGCACGACTTTTGTCGCTTAGTAGAAAAGGCTTCCACCTGGGATCTTGGATCTAATGAAACGTCAACTGTTGACTTTTTACTAGAATCGAAATGTAATTTTCAGTCTAGGACCCGATTTCCCGGCCTCTCAAAAAGGAGCGGCGTTGCGTTCATGTTGTTGATGTAGGTAGTTATGTTTATTTTGATATTTGATGACATACGAAATAGCATAGCGTTCAATCAATGTTTTCTCCTACATATTTCTTCACTCGAAAATGAGAAACAATATGTGAAAATATTTTTTTGTATAAGATCATATGTGCGAATATTTATGTTTCTATTATTTAACCGTTCATTCTGTTGATGATTTACACTTCATTTGTGCATCTTTTGTTGACTCGGCACAGACTGATCCACGATTAGCAAGTGAGATCCAATTCAGCCATTATTACATACAGCAATAAATGTAGGTTTTGAGACTGTTGTGCAGTTTCAACCCACTGCACATTGTCAAAACTTCTTTTACATAAGTTATCATTTGATTTCCCCATCCCAGAAGTATGACAAAATGTCTTTCAGATACGATGACAAATTTGATGTGCTCGAGGAAAATAGATATTGTGTTTTTAGCTTGCCACAAAGCGTCATCACTGCAGGTAGAACAAGCAGTGAGATCAAACTTGAACTCATTAAATGTTTTTAAAATTAATTTAGCTATTAGTGGACTCTACTTACTAAGCCATGTCCGACTCTCATGGATGTTGGTGTTTCGACGATGTAGAGTTTTCAGTGCTTCGTCGGTTCTTCGCACTCAAAGAATCAGTCAGTCTTCCTACAGTTGAGCATTGATCACACTCGGCTCAGTATGCCATTCACCCTAAGTATCCATGACTTCAGAGTCAATAATATGTCGCTCCACGAACTTCAGAGGGATCTAGGCAATATGCCATATTTGCCACTGCCACATTATCATGGTCTGATAAAATAATCGGAAATGTCGGAGTCGGAAATGACCCACTGGTGCGAAAACTGCTGAAGGTGTGTAATGCTGGATATTTAGCCAGCGACAAAGCAATTACACGGATCAAACACTTTATTGATTTATTATGTGTCGGAAATGATCTTTGCTCTGACAATCTTGTGAGTACAAATCTTACCAAACCTACCGGCGCTTTTCAAAGCCAATCTTCTTCTCCAAACGAGTTATATCTTATACCATATACTATCCCATATTTCATTTTAATCCCAGTTTGGACATCCGTCTGTAACCACCTGTCTCTCATACCTACCTTCACCAATCTAAGGTCAAACTTCACACGTAAAGGTATATTGGATAGCCAAATGTCAGCCATTTAAGGCCAGAAATGCATGAAAATTTGTTCTCAACTATTTCAGAACTTGATGTCAAAATTGGTTTTAACTTGAAACATGCATAACACACAGATGAACGTCGATGCATGTTATTTTATTTTTAGAATTCGGCCTAATGTTACATGTTATTTTTAAGAATGCGGCCCCAGATCCATATTTCTGACATGCCGAGACTGATCAAGTTCACACCTTACACATACGTCAGATATTATGTTATGCACATACATTTGTGTGATGACATTTTGGATAACAACATTGCGTCTGTTATTAAGATGCAATACATTTTGAGAACATACACTTTACAGATATATACATAAATACTCAAATATTCTCAACAATATACACTCAACACTGGATTCAATGTCGTGCAACTGGCATAGTGTCTTGTTACTACAGTCGGTTATACGAATTAACCCCTAAGAATCAGCTCTGAATGCCTAGCATTCATATTCGTAATAAATTACATTTTAGTAAAGATGCGAATCTGGTTTCCAATGAAACAGCAATTTTGGAAATTATCATTGATTTACAACTAAATAAGTTATACATTGATTATGATGACATTTTGAAAACAAGTACAACTGTACTAGGGATTGGTTGAGACCAGTATCTCACTGCCATGGAAGCAAACAAGTTTTTATTTGTTGCCAGATAACTAGGATTTAATTATGTTTTATGGATGGGTTGCCCTTCAATCATTAACAAACTATAATCAATTTGATTCAAGGAGCGATCTACATATATATGTAGATCCATTATCAATGGAGATTTACAATTTACATTACATTTCTAAATAATCCTTGAACATTCTCAGGTAGGTTCATTGTCTGATTTATTGAGTGGATAAACCTAATCAAGACTCAATTCAGTTTTTCCTTTCAGAAATAGTCTAGGAGCTTACATGAGTGTGACGAAAGTGTGTTGTCATAAGACGGCATATCGACAGTATAATACGAGTAGACTTGTGATATGTAATTGGCATTAACGTGGTGGTTTACCTTGGAGAACCTTCTAGTTATACTGTGCATTACATTTATATAATCTTGAGCTGGTGACTATTTATTTTATCAGAAATAGCACTAATTATGAATACTAACAGGTTGCTCTTGCTGTTTTCAAATTAAATCTACTTAAAGATCTACTTAATTCTGGTAATTAGCATACATATTGTACAACAGCAGATGGCCACCAACGAATCAGGCTGTGCTCTACGTCGCCGCATCAAAAACGCATTTGGCCTTCACTGTTTAATGTAATAGCACTATCACTACACTTCAAACCGACTTAAAAAACAAATCTGCGAAAACTGCCGAAGAAGAGAAGGGCGGTGGAAAGGAGAGAAAATGTAAAGAAAAACTAAATTGAGAGGCGATGCCATTTCAGACGAGGAACAAGCAACAAGTACCCATCACGCAATATATTATTACCTCAACATTAGAAGAGTACACCACAGATAAAAAAGACAGAATCCATTGGATTGAAAGTATTTTCTATAAGCTCATTATTGAGCAAAATCGTATAGATGCAAGAGTTAATAATTCTAGTATTGAAAAGATAAAATGACAATACATTTATGCTTACACCATTAAATATACGGGCACATTCGTATTTATCAATCAATACCACATTTTGTCTGTTTATCACATGATATGTGGCATGCAATTGGATCACCATACTGTCACCTGTAATCAATTCAACAGTATCCACATTTTCTTGTATTAGTATATATTGTTAGTTTAGAAGTATTCATTCTTTTTTATCTCATGTAATTGAAAATGTCGATGATTTTATATAATGGGATGGTTCTCACTTTTTCATCGTCCATTAAATCTGCCACAGTCAATTGACAATGATTACATAATGTCCTTTCAGTGTAATTCTTGACCATGCCACATATGTCATATACATTTTGATGATTCTATTATTTTGATGTTACCCGGTCCATATATTTTTCAACTAATTATCACAGGTTGTCCCAGTGGTAAATACGGTGATACATGTCTACTTAACTGTCCTACATGTTATAATGGAGGTATATGTAATGCAGACACTGGAGAATGTATATGTCCACCAGGATTTACAGGAGATGACTGTAATACAGGTAAATACCATAATGTATGTGTTATTCAAAAGACAAAACCGAGAGAGAGAGAGAGAGAGAGAAAGAGAGAGAGATGCATAACTTGTATTGCCCCTTAATATTTCATCGCACCCACTCTTCCACTGACCTATATAACGGCATCTTCCATATTCCACAGTTCTCAGCATAGACTGTAAAACTAAATATTATTGTTGTCACGTGAAAAGCTGTTGGGTGTATTCCCAAATATATACCCTTCTTTGCTGACTCACATTTAAATGGCCTAACTAAAACAGCAAGCTATCTACTACAACAGAGCTGTTTAATAAGCGCCACAGTTCGTAATTATACGTAAAATAACTTGAATACTAAATGTATTTTTTTTACATGTGCGCATATTTTAGCGCATATAGCAGTTAACAATATTTTATGTCAAATCTGTCTGCGATTATTTGTTTTACTTTTAATAAATAGTATGTAGCCTTTTTTTGGTTCACTGGCAATCTTCTAGACATCAAACAGTATCTTGTAAGCCACTGTATATATGTTTCACCATATGTCACCGAGGAGTAGTTTGCGATATTGAGTTCTGTCCTAGCCATAAGAAAAACTAGTAAAATAGAGCACAATTATCATATGCAAAACAATGCTAGATAAAAACACTATGACTCGGGACATACTTATAGAGCATATTTCAACAGCAGGCCATTTAAATGTATGGTATGCTCATTTCTATTCGGACAGCAATATTTCTATTAGAGTAAACAAAATTATAATTTGCAATATCACAAAAGATTGATATATACATTACTAGTTAATGTTTAATTTATTATATTAAAATGGCTTATTTAGGTTTCATTTGTGAGTATTTACCTGCTCCAGTATTGGACCAGCAACTGTATGGGAACTTGCATGGGACTTATTGTCCTGCTTATTGTGTTTGGGTGATGTAATGTTTTGTTAAATAATAAGTAAACATGATTGACATATATTATGCAGTGTAATTTAAACTTCACATATATGTTATACATTATAAATTGCATATACTTATATACAATTTTCCACATATACATATAGATAATACAAAATACATTACATATATTGAGTGTCGTCCTGTTCAAAAAGTATGATGGAAATGGTACTTTTACATCCCAAACCATACTTAACATGCATAAATTTAAAAACAGATGTTGTAATTGAATTGATCTCTTGTAATGAAGTATCATCTACACTCTACATATCGCCTGTTAACTGAAAATGTACACATTTGTCTAATACTAATTTGAAAATCATTTATACCTTGCAGTTTTCATGTTTTTCACATAGAGACAAAATTATTTTTCTCACGGTCGTTTAAAATTGTGTGCACTATTATATATTTTAGATTGTGGTACTAGGGGCAAATGGGGAAAAAATTGCGGTAGAGAGTGTTCATCAATGAATAATGACGCTTGTCGTACAAGGATGTTTTGCGTTTTTGATCCATATGGATGTTCATGTCTTTCATCATATACAGGATTAGATTGCAATACAGGTAAGTTGAATAAATACACTTATCAGTACTGATGGTTGTCATAGTGTAACGATGTTTGTTTCTAATTCATATGGATGTTCATGTCGTGTATTATATACAGGATTAGATTGCAATACAGACAATTTTAATAAATACACACAGCATATACGGGATTATATTGCAATACAGGTAAGTTGAATAAATACACCAAGCAGTACTGATGGTTGTCATAGTATAATGATGTGTGTTTCTGAGCCATAAGGATGTTCATGATGTGTATCATATACAGGATTAGATTGCAATACAGGTAAGTTGAATAAATACACCTAGCAGTACTGATGGTTGTCATTGTGTAATGATGTGTGTTTCTGATCCATATGGATGTTGATGCTGTGTATCATATACAGGATTAGATTGTAACACAGGTAAGTTGAATAAATACACCAAGCAGTACTGATGGTTGTCATAGTATAATGATGTGTGTTTCTGAGCCATAAGGATGTTCATGCTGTGTATCATATACAGGATTAGATTGCAATACAGGTAAGTTGAATAAATACACCTAGCAGTACTGATGGTTGTCATAGTGTAATGATGTGTGTTTCTGATCCATATAGATGTTCATGTCTTGCATTATATACAAGATTAGATTGCAATACAGGTAAGTTGAATAAATACACCTAGCAGTACTGATGGTTGTCATAGTATAATGATGTGTGTTTCTGATCCATATGGATGTTCATGTCTTGCGTGATATTCAGGATTAGATTGCAATACAGGTAAGTTGAATAAATACACTTAGCAGTACTGATGGTTGTCATAGTGTAATGATGTGTGTTTCTGATCCATATGGATGTTGATGCTGTGTATCATATACAGGATTAGATTGTAACACAGGTAAGTTGAATAAATACACCTAGCAGTACTGATGGTTGTCATAGTGTAATGATGTGTGTTTCTGATCCATATGGATGTTCATGTCTTGCGTGATATACAAGATTAGATTGCAATACAAGTAAGTTGAATAATTACACGCAGCAGTGCTAATGGTTGTCATAGAGTAATGATGTGTGTTTCTGATTCATATGGATGTTACTGTCTTGCATCATATACAAGATTAGATTGCAATACAGGTAAGTTGAATAATTACACCCAGCAGTACTAATGGTTGTCATAGAGTAATGATGTGTGTTTCTGATTCATATGGATGTTACTGTCTTGCATCATATACAAGATTAGATTGCAATACAGGTAAGTTGAATAAATACACCTAGCAGTACTGATGGTTGTCATAGTGTAATGATGTGTGTTTCTGATCCATATGGATGTTCCTGTCTTGCATCATACAAAATTATAATACAAGTAAGTCGAATTCCTCCAGAACATACCCGTCGCATTACTTATCAATGTCACATGTAAGCCACCCAATTACAGATCAAAATGGTTTGATTATGTACAGCTTAAGTTATATAGTTCCTTAGACGACATGTATATATATTCCCTGAGTTACCTTCATACTGACATTTACTTTATTTTACCAGATTGTCCTTCAGGAACATACGGGGCTGGATGTACACAGACATGTCACTGTACCGATGGATGTAATGGAAGAACAAGATATTGTACCAATGGAGGTGCATGTGTAAATGGATATAATGGTGTATCATGTCAAGGTAATATTATGTAACATTATGTATTGATTTTATACAAAGAAATAGAGACATTATTTAGCAGTCACTAAAATTGTGATAGAGTGGTAATAAGTGTAAAGTTATGACTATGATATCACTTTAGATATGTCAGTTTACCAATGGGTGTAATTACAAAAGAAGAATGTATTAACAGTCCCGGTAATTGTGATACAGGGTGGGTGGTAATAATTGCAATGCTATGAATATGATATCATATAATATATATCATATATGATATTTCGTAGCAATGGATGTAATTACAAAAGGAAAACGTATTAGCAGTCCTGGTTATTGTGATACCGAATGGAGTGGTAATAATAGTAAGGGTATGTTTATGATAGCAGATCGTACATGTCATTTTACTAATAGGCGTAATTTATAGTTGAATATATTGGTAGTATTAATCGGACATATCTGTGCAATGCAATGAATTAAACATTATGCAGAGTAGCCATCTGTGCTAGTATGATTTATATGTATTCCAATTATTTGTGTTTACAAGTCATCAACTATATGTCTTAAAATATTGTAACGTTTTGTCCTTTTGTTGATAGGTGAGTATAGGTAACGTTTTTCCGTCAACAGTTAGGGGATGTTATTTGGAGTGAAAATATATAACTCAGTAGGACTGATACAATGTATACTTTTAGAAAAAACAATTCACTTAAACACAGCGTACACTGTTAAAATATGTTATTAGTAACACAGTACGTAGTTTATTATTGTAATACATGGAATTCACTTAGGTTCACACGGGTCACAGTCACAGTCAAACTACGGTAGCAAATTCACTTGAGTAGATCACCTTTTAAATAGCTTTCCCGCGACAATATCATGAACCTTCAAGCACAATATGCTTTGTTAACATCAAAGTTGGAATAAAAGATGCAGGGAGAAAATAATTAAATGACATATAGGCAGAAGCTAATCAATGCCCTCAACCAGATAAATACAGACTTGATGTTCGCATGTTCACATCAAGTTCGCGAATCCTTGCAATTCGGACGACGGTGCAGAAAATACTCATACAATCATCATTCAAAATGTTGAATAAATAGTCCGATTTGTGAAAAGATTCATAGTAGATCAATTTTACATACTATTTTATATAGAAACGACACTGAAATAGAAACCACTGTATCAGACGATCGCAGGCCGCCGTACTGTCACTATTTCGTCTTATGGCATGCAGATCATCACATGCAATTTCATATATATTTTATAAAATTGCTCAAATCGCTACTTTTTGAACTCTGAATCAATATAACAGAAGACTAAGTATGGCTCAACGTAACCATATATCTAAACAGAAACACCGTGTTGTAGTACACATGTACAACCGGCAGTTTTGTCTGTATATAAATTAGTGTTTTGCGTAATTGTCCAGACGTTTATGTAAAAATTCCATGCAATTTTTTCACTGTGGAAGAAAACCTTTAAAAGTTACCCTAAATATGCTTTCAAGTCCAGTACAATATGTGCTGATTGTTTGTTATTTATTACCTCCAAACATGCAACAAGTACATGAAATTGACCGTTAATTCTGGTGTAAATAGTCACGCTATAAGGTTTGGTGTGCTGCCTATGGGGTATGCAGAAAGTCGTGGAAGGTTTCCATGGAAATGAGGATATATAATGTTTCCAATACTAAAACGGTAAAAAAATATAAATATTTTTACTTAATTACGAACCACATATACTCTTCATTCTAGCGTAGTTGGGTACTAATTACCGATCATATTTCTATCCAAAATTATTGTGATATGCCATGTACTGATTTTCACCGATTTGATGCCGTGTTCTAAATGTTATAAAGGCGACATAGTCGCTATGAAGCGCATTTCTACGTCCGTTCAAACATCGATTGTAAACATTGCTTATATAACACTATAACGTATTATTTTTTGATATTATTCCAGTTCCGTCTTCGTGCCCGGTTGGATTCTATGGTGAATTGTGTAAATATAATTGCCATTTTGCCATTGTGTAAACAATGCAGCATGTGATAAGAACACTGGTGTTTGTCCAAATAAAGAGTGTGCACCAGGATGGATAAATCTAGATACTATAGATTCTGATTGTCAACAAGGTTTGTATGTCAACTCACTGGTTTCCATGGTTAATTATTAAACTATAATTGTCATTGTACAAACAGTGCATCATGTCTAAATGAAGATTGGTCACCAAAAACGATAAGTCTAGATACAATAACTAAAGATTCTTTTTTCGACTAATAAAATTAAAAATACTGTTTGTTATTGTTTATTTAAATTAACTACTTAGCATATACTACAAGTAATGGTGTGTATGTAAAAAAAGTGGTTTGTGATCCAGGACTTTCCTACTTATTATGCTAGTATAAATACAATGCAGCATGAAACATTGTATCTAAGTCTAGGTTATGTATCATTACATTGGTATGTGAAAAATAATAGATTTACAACAGAATTTTCTTACTTTATAAATTATAAACATCGTAGTAAATAGCAGTCCATAAATACATGTGGAAACAGTTAGGATGTACTTAAAATTCCATAGTAACATCTCGAGAGTGACGTGTGTTATTGCAAATGCCTAACTTGTTTCTGTTCACAGATGGCAGTCCTCGCATACGTGTTGCTCCAACCTTAAAGTCAATCCCGCTGAGCAAACTTATTTTATCTGTGAATTCAGTGGAAATCCGGTAATAAGATCAGATGCAGTAAAGTTATGGAAGTCTGGATCCACTAATTATTTGTCTCCAACTTGTTATAAGATAGAGAATAAATACAAAGTGACTGTGAATTTCAGTGGCATCATAGTTACTGAAGTGGACATATTTTATTATGGTGTTCCAGATATTGGACTTGCAGGACAAATAACATTGAACACATATGGTACGTTCCAATACATAGTATTTAATTAAACTGCCAGTATGAATAGTATATATTGAATTTATAATTAATGCATAATTCATTCGCGTAGTTAAACAGTAGCGTAACCAAGAGAGCGATTGCTACATTTCAATTAACATGCAATAGCTCAAAAATAAGCCACACTCAAGAGGATACAACGGGATTTGAATTAGTTTATTGCAGGACCGATATGTTATTTTATGGAGTAAATACAATTGTTGAAATTGAGTAGTATACTCGCCTCTGGGGTGGTTATTACTTATATATTATACCTTTTCAAGTGAATGCTTAGACTCAGAAATAATAAAGAGCCGGAAACCATGGTTGTATACATGTGATACAGCCCGACAAGTTTTACATTACCGTGAAAAATACAATGTTTCCTGAACGGCAACTTTGATATATGTAAGATCATCGCAATTGACAAAATAATAATACATGACGCCGATTGTCGCTGTGCGCCCGATGTGGTTTCAAAATCGACAAAACTTTCGGAATTAAGAATTATCCTCTGTGAACGATAACCCTTTTATGTTGTTTATGTAAATCTGAACAGTTATGTCTCTCGTGCTTCACTTTTGTTTCCAAAATACTCACGGGGCACATACTTCATTACGCCCTACGTCTGTCCGTATTTGTTGACAGATGGATTTAATCAATCAATTCCCTGAAACGCTGGTATAATGACTAGCAATCAGTTTAGCCGGAAAAAAAATATATCCCGGGTCTATAGCCTCAACTTTGACAAATGTATCATTCTTCCTAATTACTAAATCATCTGTTGAAATACTTGAAATACTAAACATCACACCAATGTGAACATTGTATTTTATTAATAATAGATTATTGTTTTACAAATGTATTGTTTTATATTTATTAAGAGCTTCCTGAATTCCACGAGAGTAACACCCCAATAGTGTTCGAAGACACTAGACAATCAGATCAGCTTACAGAGACTTGGAATGCATGGAATACTACTACTGATTATGGAGATGGACCAGCTGTGTCATATAAAGTTTATTACAGAAAAAGTGATAACATTGGCTGGACATCAGGTCAAGTTATACCAGTCACCAACACGAGTCAGATGACCTATATGTCAACCGTCACAGGATTACATTGGTCAACTGAATATGAAATTACAGTGACTGTTAAAAGACCGGGACTATTTGGAGAAGGAAGTAAACGCGTGACAACTACATCGACTACACTATGTGCAAGTAAGTAATGATTATACATGTTTTCTATTTATATTCCAATCTATTTTTGTCAGTGTCCTTGCATATGCCAAATGCCAACATATATGAACTACAAATACCTTAGCTCTGATAACACTGAAACAAACGCTAACAATTGGCAAAAGTAACTTTCCATATTAGTGAATGTTTTTGAATTATGCCTAAAATTCATTTGTAGTTTTGGAAAAAAAAACATTTTTACTATGCGTTTGAAATATATGTTTAGGCATCTGATTTTATGAAGTTGCTTTTGCTTGATCGGATCATGGTATAACATAGGCCAAACACAATTGCAAAAAATGTAAAGATTGATTACTGCGGCATTTTACCAAGCAAATTTAATTTGATATCTAACATTCATTAAAGCAACACTGTGCATTTAACAAATATCTTCATAACATAAATGTTGTCATTGAGTTGAAACCCAAACAAAATAATAAATATTATTATTATGAGTCGTAATTTTAAGTTGTCATAATCATAGTTTCTACACTGTAAAGTACTTGCATGTTTTTCAATTTCTAATTAAAAGCAGGCTTTTAATTGAACACATGTATATTATATTATAAAACATCTGTATTTTCTATCAAAACATTAGTGTTTTAGTATTATTGAAATATTGTTTGTTTATTAAAACACTTTTTGATGAAAATTAAGCACATTGTAAACACATGAAATACACCTTTACAAAATAAAAAAAAAACTAAGTTTGTTACGAGGACATAATTGAGTCAATAAAGTGGTTATTGATAGAACAATGCAACGAATGTTACGCCATTAGTACTATCAACATTGAGTGAAATTAACTATAGTATGAGACTCGGGACTCGAAAGTCGACATTATGGTATATATACCATCATATGGCCATAACATTATATTATTCAGAAAAAATAATGATGTTAAGACTTTTCAACCACTTTTATTCGAAACTGTTTTATTTTGAGGTGCTTCAAAAAACAAACCAAAATGCAATGTTTCAAACTAAAACACTCGACTATGCATGTTTCACAAGTGTTTATGTTAACAACATATTTCTGTTCAATTGCATTTCCTTCAATCATACAATTATTAACTTATTCTTAGACGTGAGAATAATAATGCAGTTCACACATCATGCTCCAGTGTATTCTTTGATAATTCTTTGTTTAAATCAAATATCTATCAAATTTTATACAGTTTCCCAATTCATAATGTGAAGAAAGTTAGTCATGTGAGACAATTTACCTTCCAGCTGTACAGTGATGCACATCGGCTTTCACAAAAATCGGAAACCTAACTGATACGTTCAGCAAAAGTACAAGGCCATATTACTAATTTACGTTTTTAAGGTGTAATCAACTAAATGCAACTCACCCAGTACAGCATACGTTCAATTTTAACAGGTAACCATTTATATATAATTTAATCATTTGTAGAACCAAATCATCCAATTATAACAAGCATTGCATCAACTGGGCTGACACGAATAACAATTGAAATACAGGTTTGTTCTTGATTTCCATTATATATTCTATATTAATATACATACATTTTGCCGTATTCACAAGCTGTTTTGTTAAGTTAACTGACTATTTAATTTCTAATTCTACAGTTCCCTTCAATCGATGACATAAAATGCAATTATAATGGTACAAACGGATACGTAGAGTTAATCAAAGTGAAATTGAAGCGGGCAAACAGTGAGAATATCTACCAAACCAAAATTATTTATATTTCGGGTCAAATTAAACGAATACATTATTTTGATGTTATTGACAACACATTGCTACCTTATACAGAATATGATGTGATAGTTATACTTGAAAATCGTGATGAAGAGAGTGATTCCAGTGGCAAAGCGATTGTAAGAATGGTTGAAGATGGTATGCATCTATTACATGTTAACATTATTGTTAAAAGTACAACATACAGCAATAATCCAAATAACAAACAACCAAATGAAATATCTTCTCGTAAATAGCGTATTTTCACTAAAATACTTGAAAACAAGCATTAGATTTATTAATTTATATGGCTTTAAATTAGATGGACCTTTTTTGTTTTATTTCAGTTCCATCTCAACCAAGAAATGTAACTTTAGATCCAGCTGTGTTCTTCATTACTGTGCAATGGTTGATACCAGAGCCTGCAAATGGTAAAATAACGGGATATCAGATAACGTATCGGATTTAAAATGACCCAAGTACACTCATATCATTGGAAATAACGAATGATCTATTAGATGTCATGAAGTACCAGATAACAGACCTGGAATACGATGTCAGATATTCTGTAAAGGTATCTCATTTTGGTACTCAAAGGACATTGAATCATATTGCAAGTTTTACAATAATTATGCCTTCAGACAATGAATTGAAATACAGCCTTGCTGCTACCTTGGATGTATGTGCTTACAATTACATGTTCTTTCATTAACATATCCCTCTATGGTTAGTTACCCTATATCATACTGATTTTGTCTTCCATTACTTATACAGATTGTGTCAAAATTTTGATTAATATTGCATGTATCTTTACGTTGCATTAAATACCAGGTAAAAGCGTCGACTAGTGTTGGATATGGTATTGCAAGCTCTGAAGTAAGCATCACAACAGCTGAGACAGGTATGTCTAATATTAACCTAGTAATTCTTTCATTTCGTCATTTTTTGTTGCATTACTTTAGCTGTGAAGGATTTTTAAAGTGTAAGTTTGTGTTTTCATGGGAATAAATTTACCTATGGCCACACAACCTGTGATAGCGATTCTTTATGTCTTGTTCCGACTTATTATTCAGTAGTTAATCAGCCGATAACAGTGTTTAAAATTACAATCGAACTGTGTGTGTTTTATAAAGGTTGTGTTTTGTCAACTATTTCCTCCACTGAGACGAGAAGTCTTTTTCTGAACTCAGTTGATTGTGTATCTTTATTTTACTTTGATAATTTGAATTTTTATTTATTTATTTATTTATTTCTTCCCTTTTGTAACAGGGGCTCACTATGTAACTTAGGAGCTGCACCAAATAAAAATACATTTCACTCAAAGGCTAAAGAAAAACGTTTGATAGACAAAATAGAAACTAATTTACATGAAAATATAAAACAAAAACATCTAAAAGTAGAAGAAATAAGAAAACTACTATATAAAAAGTACATTGTACGTTGGAAAAATATTAAAGATTATCTGTTTACTTTTTCCTACTCGCAATGGCATCAATTAAGACACACAAGACAAGAATTATACTGCTATTTACTGTCACCCAGGATTAAACATAGCACTTCGTTGTTTGCTATGAAGTCTTTATATAAATTTATTTCATTTTTGGTGCATAAGAGCATTTCAATCCCTTCCATTGGGGTTTTTCTCTGTGCTGAGAAACATTCACAATGTAATATGAAATGCTAAAGTGTTTCACGTTCCTTTTTGCAACATGTACAAATACAATCATTGTTATCCAAGTTTGCCAATTTCCTTTTCTCATTTGCCAAACCAAGAGTGCAGTATCTAGCCTTGAATTTTAATTGGGTGCCCTTGAAGTTGGATACAGAATTTAAATATTGTTCACAATATTTTAAATTTGTTTTAAATTTTCTATAATGAACGAGACTTGATTTCTCTGCCATTTTTTTCCATTGAATCTCGTCACTGTTTACAATCATATTTTTAATATTTCTTTCAGACAGATTAGTGTATTGACTTTTGTTAATCTTTATAGTTCTTTCTATATCTTCAATGCTATCTAGCCATGACCAGGTCTTATTCAGATTATTCTCTTCTTTAACTGCAATTAGTTTATTAAAAATAACGTTTGACCATCAGGTTGATTCCATTAAACACAACCTCCTGTAATAATTAAGTTTTAATAAACTGACTCTACTTTTCATGGTTATACACTCCAGGTTCCCTAGAACGGCTTCGTTTGCTGTGTATCGACATGCTTCCAAAATAAACTTCCCGACTGTATGTTGCATTCTTTCTAACTTTTCCATGTTTGTTGTACTAACTATTAGTAACTCACAGGCATACCCTAAGGCAGGTCTAACAATGTGGTTCCTCAGGGATATGCCATAATCTACTCTATTCACATTGCCTGGTTATCAAAAATAGATTTCATAATGGAGAATAACTTGTTAAACTTTTCAGACATCTTTGTACATTGTGTATGATCTGACAAGGTACGTGTAATCCAATAACCCAAATATTTATACTCAGAAGCTTCTTTTATCTTGAGTTCCCGATCTGCCAATCTTTGATTTTGTTTCTTTTTTTAATGATCAACACATTCGACTTTTCCTCAATAATCGTCATCTTCCATAGTTTCCACAGAAACTGTGACATTTAACATGGATTTGAGTTGGTCCTCATTTGGTGCAATAAGCACCACATTATCAGCAAAAAACAAGCCATTTATACAAATTTCTAATTTAACACCAAGTAGTGAATCATCTAACAGTTTTTTGAATTCCTTTATGTAAATTGACAATAACGTTGGGGATAAAACACATCCTTGTTTTAAACCCTCATTCTGTGTAAAATAATCTGTCTCAATATCGCCAAATGATACTTTACTTTCAATATGGTTATATGTATTTTTTTATTATACGCCGTAATTTGCCCTTTACACCATTCTGCCATAAAGCATACCATAAACCTTCTCTCCAAATGCTGTCATAAGCCTTTTAAAATATAAGAAGGCAAAATATGTATGCTTTTTTTGGTGTTTACGAATTGAAGCTATCCCTTTTAGAATGAACAATTGGTCAATTGTCCGTCTGTTTTTCCTGAAACCACCTTGAATTCCCCCTAAAATATTATTAGATTCCACCAAATTGGTTAATTCTTTTTCAACTATTTTACTATATTTTTTTTCCAATAACTGAGTGAAATGCCTCGATAGTTATTCAGATTTGTTATACTGCCTTTCTTGTATAATGGTATTATTATGTTTTTCCCCCAATCAACAGGAACAACTTCAAGGTGAAGACACATATTAAATATCAATATTAATGAATCTGTCACTACTTTGCCACCACCTTTGATGATTTCATGGGTGATTTCATCTGGCCCTGCAGCTTTATTATTCTTGAGATCTTATTTTATTTTATTTATTTGTTCATCCTTTACGGAGATAATATTTGCATTTTGTGATGAATCCTCTTCATACTTGGCTATTGAATTGGCTATTGAACTTTTTTTTCAAACATTTTTGATTCTTTGAAAAAACTATCTTTCTCATACAAGTTTTGATGACTTGTTCCCAATAATTTATCAAAACATTTTTAACATTATCTTTTCGATGATTAATTTATGTTCCTGGTCAAGAACAATTGAAGATTATGTTCTTTGTTTAGAACCCTTGACCAGTACTTTCGAGTTGATTTACCTCCACATTTACCAACCTCAATACCCTGTTTAACCCTGTTTTCAATTTTTTTCTGTTTTATAAGATGTTGGACATTATTTTTATCTTCTAGATATTTATTCCATAATATTTCACCTTCATTGTCATGGTAACTGCTGTTTTCTTTAACCCACTCTCTGTGTTTTTTATTTGATTTTCACTGGGCAAAATCGTTGATATACGATTGTATACGCAGATATAAATGTTGTGTATATTCACGGTATACGTTTAGTATACGCAGATATGATTACGTATACAAATCGTGGAATATACGTACATATGCGCTACGTATTTTTATGGTTTTTTTACACATGCCCGCCTTGAGTGGCACGCAGCGTATACGTACGTATTTTACATGCATTCTCGTAGTACAATTAACGTTGTTTTACGAAGTCTGTATATTTACGCATACGTGGAGAATACTGTGCGCGTGGAATTGTCCGGTTTTATTTGGGATCGCGGCCGCCAGTACTTATAATAAATATTTACCGGAACTGTTGACTCGCATGGCGCCTTGAATCGATCTAAAAACGTCTCCTGTTTTGCCGAGTACATGTAATTGAGAAATGGCTATGTACAGGTACAATTTAGAAACGGTTGTTACTAATTTCTAAATAAAACAAAAAAAACATTTCCTGACTGAAGTGTACCATCGCTTTGATATTAACGGGACGTCTTCATTTGTCTCACTATACACTGGTGAATTCGAACACAAGACAGGAAATTGCACAATAGAGTATACGTTGATTAATTGTAATATCATTCGCAAGCCTGAATGAATGCGAACAATACAGGTGTGAATATTTTGGCGAGTGTTAAAATACTTTCCATTCGATTCGTGTGCGTGTTTCTCGGGGCCGGCTTGTGGTCTCGTACACGTGAATGTTGGCGGATCGGCATTTTGGTAAGAATAGCCACAAAGTCCATACCAGGAATGTGAAATGAATTCTCACTGAGACACATGTAACAAAATTGGTCGAATTTGCCGTCATCGCCATTTCTAGGGATCGTTTGATTACGGAGTTTCATTTATATTCCATTTACCATCATACGTTGCGTTATTTTCAGAATACGATCTATATCACCACAGTCACTCTACTAGTAGAGTGACTGTGATATCACCACATACACTCGGAACACATACAGTGAACAAGCTAAACATCGCATTTTCATTTCAAACAACTATGGATATTTCTGGCTAGTACTCTTTGCAGTGACGTTTCAGATTTGCGAACACAATTCTCATTGTCTTCGTTGAACCATAGACAGTCTATGGTTGAACCTACTATGTGGTACTTGGCAACATATTAGGAACTGTGTAAATGTTTGTGTAAACTAGACTGACGATTTATGTTTTAGTGCATTCACATCACGTGACATCGATTGACATCAGTTAATTATTCATGCTTAGCAGCGCATCGGTTTACCGGTTCATTTTTGTTTGTACCTTTATTCAACAAAATCTTAATTTTAACTTTAATTATTGTCATAAATACAACATTGAATTACTGCAGTGATATTCATAGCCACATACATCTACTTTTTACTGCAGCGAGAATTGCAAAGAAATAATTCATATTGTTTAGAAGCCTATTTATACTTGGGTCACGACGATCCTTTTCCGAATCTGTCTGTAAACTTGTATTTTGTTATCAGGTTTCATTTATAAATTTAAATAAATGTTTGTCTCTTACTATCATTTGAATTCCTAAATACATTTTACTAGAAATTTTCCGTTTTCCATAGTCTATGGTGTACGTGAGAGCACAGTCCCTCAACACCTTGAGGGACTGTGGTGAGAGATACTCCAATGGTGCATTCTCTCGTTCGGGTATATATTTTCATTTCATCTTTGTGGTAGAGTGTCCCACAATTCTTTGCGCGAACAGGCGTCCGTAGAACACTGTCCAAAATAATGAGGGCGCAATACACTGGTTGGACGTTATCATTATGGGCTGAGTTGGAACCGTCGTCACTAACAAATTAAACACTACGTTTTTAGTACGTACAGAATAGTAAAATAACAAATATCTATATTACTGGTGGAAATAAAATAATAATCGAACATGATTAAACTGTGAAATGTCGAATTTCGCAATCGCACACCCCTACTAACAAAATGCTATACGCTAACGTGACTGAAGTGATGAGCCCTTTTGAAATCAGTTACGTAATTGTTGCATTAATCCAGGAACAAGATGTCCCATTTCCATCGTAGTTGTCAATTGTCTGACGTTCAGCGTTCAGGCTGATCTTCACCAAGTCAAAGTTTATTCGGAAGTTTTGATAGATCTCGCCCACAGTCTTCAAGCATCTCGGATCACCAACATTATGCGATCTTTTGTTACAACAGTAAATCGTTTGCGCAAGGAAGTCATGGCTACATCAAAACAGACAGAAAAAAGCGTGCTATTTTAAAAACCGACACCATGTCACCACAAGAGAATGATATCAACCCTTTTAGAAGTTCTGAAAATCAACGTGTCCGGATTGACCCTGCAGTATTTGTGTAAGTTGTGCTTAACTTTCAGTCGATGTAGCGTGTCTAGCTGTGTCATTTCAAACACGCATAGAAAAGTCACTGTTCAATTTTTCACACTTAGTTCAAACCATTTCATTGTAACTATTATAACTTGTATTCAGTGGATCGATTTTGATTACAGCCTGTAAATCACTATATACGCAATTTTATTTTATGTGTCAGAAAAAAACGTAAGTATGCGAAAGTCGAAAATTGATGTCCGATCTAATTAATTGACCTCTTCACCCAAATTACTAGTAATTCATGTTTGCCTGGTTATACCATATGATGTCCGTTGTTCCATGCTTTTGTCTGATCTTTCATTGTTTTCAAAGGGCTCTACTCAAATTGACAAAGGGCTCAGGCTGTTCAGCAATTAACCGATACAGGCTAGTGTAAAGTGGGCGTTAGACTTGCATACAGTCTCTTGTTTTAATGTTTTATTAAATAAAATATGGTAGTGTATAAATGGCGATAGCGGTAACCCAATTTTCATGGTAACCCGGCTCTCGCCATTTACACGCTCCCACTACCAACGAAGGAGCTACGACGCGATCCTCGAAACGTTGCCTGAACCAATCACAAACAAGAACAGACAATGAATTTTCGGATTAACACCTCTGTTTCCCCCCAAGCTGACCAACGTTTCCCCACACTAACAACAAAATCTTTTGTCTTCTACTGACTTCTTGTAAGCAAGTGTGGGTGAATGTAGTCATATAGCACTAATACATCATACCAACTTGCATTTTAACAACAGTTTTATGTTGCATAATATTTGAGGCAAACATTTGAAATCACGGGATATGACCATTGCAATTAATTTTTTTCACGCTGTCTTATTTATATTTTTTTTTATTTTTTCTTAAATGTGTCAACGTTTGTTCCAGCTACAGCTCGCGTGCATTTTTTATTCTTGGTGATTGGCTTGCGTTTGCTTAACAAATATTTCACCCCTATAATTTTAAATATAAAATACATAAGTTATTACTACAATTATTAGCACGTTTTGATTTTGAGCGTGAGGTAGGTTTGAATCTCATTGCCCACTGTTGAGTCGGTAATATATTGAGTAAAAACTGTCCAGGTCACCAAACATTATAATACAACATCTTTTCCTATTCAAATTTGCTTGACAAATCTCAATTAAACTGTTACATATTCTATTTTAGGTACTGTTACCAGAAAATGACAGAGAAATACGAGAGTGTTTTTATACAGCTTGGAAAAAACAAATAAAGAACCAAGGAGGAGATGAGTAAGTGTAAATTTATAGTTTTTATAATTTTGAATTCGTTTTATTCAAGCTTGTTAAAATAGCAGTAATAATAAATATAGTGTTAGTTATAAATAACATTTCTATCATTGCAGCTGACGGAATGTCGGGAAAAGAAGTTAAAGAGGAAGAACAAGAGATGTGGGAGATGGTGACGAAAGTTGTGGACATTATGATGTCAGATGAGGAAGACGGCGAAGAAGATCGGAAAGGAATGTTCATTGTGAGGTCTCCGACATTCAGGTCATGGCACTGAACGACTTGATTTTGAATTAAGACAACCGAGTGGCAAGGAGGCAACCGATCCGCATGCTCCAGAAATAAGTAGGACCACCATGTACCTGTCAAACCCCACGTGATTGCCCTAAGTTTTGATGACCAGCGTGATTTTTTTTCTGATTCCTACCCAAACCCAAACCCTTTCAATATTTTTAGCTTATAACTGGAATTTTATTTCTTTTGTTTCATTGAATTTATAAATTACTTGACTTTAAATGCATTAATTGTTGAATTTCGTTATTTCTGTTAAAGAAGTCCACTAAATGAACTTATTTTTCACCTTCAATTAAATTGGAATTAAGACCCCATTTATTTATGTATGTCGAGGAAGATTTGTGTACTTGTAAGTGTGTGTATTGTTATTACAAATAAATACTAAATCACTTGAATCACAAATGTATGTCTTTTATTCCCACCTTTGCAATTACCCAAAAACAACTCCTCAATATTAATTAACACGAAATTGCATTAGTTGCAATGTGTTATCGTTGACCGTAGATCTACTGTAAACGTTATTTCCGATTATGAACTGTTCACGTTTCCCTGATCATACTTGTGTTGAACATCGAGTGGCCAAATATGTCATTGTGAATCACCTCCCACGTTTAATTTCCTGTGGTATGCGATCTAGTCTGATGCAAGTCACGGGAGAACAGTCACTTGTAACTTACAGATAAAGAAAGGGTTAATGCCTCGTTGCTGGTCCTGTGTTCATAAAAAAAACAACGTCTGATCACTGGGATGGCCATGGGTGTGGCAATAACCATTTCTTTATCTTTACGAGTATATGACTGTAACAGGTATTGTTATAAACAAAATACTAGTACCTAGAAAAATTACAAGCACGTGCGGCGCCCAAGAACCAAATTATTACGTGAATGATTAACCGGAAATGAAGCATGACCTAAAATATGTGACCTGTATGCAAATGTTCCTGAAAAATCAGCCAATAGCATGCGCTTTAAATATGCCGAGTATACGCAAAATATACGTAGATCTACGCCGATGTTAATTGTGTGCACTGGTTTATTGCGTGACCGTATACGCTACGTATACGTAGGAATACGTTAGACAGCATTGTTCTGCATTAGGTGTACGTTAATGTGCGTACTGTATACTTCCGGTCTGCGTAAATATACTGCTGTGTATATTTACGTATCAGTATGTTCCGAATGTGTGAATATACGTTGCGTATTCCCCGTACATACGTTGAATGCACGTGTGCGCCGACCAACGTATATCTTCGAATATCGGGAATATACGCGTGCGAATACGCTAATGTACCCGCCGTATACCAACGATTTTTCCCAGTGTTTATTCTTTCGTTTATTGCACTTTCAATTTCTTGATCAAAATATGGTTTAGCATTACCGGTACTTGATGTAATTTTTTTGCCTATAACCTCACGACATGTTTCAATTGTATTTTTTGACCACTGGTTCCAAACTTCATCACATGCTGATTGTTTATTTGTTTTTAAAGTTGCCAAACGCACAGTATCATCAAAAGATGATAACTTGGTGGTTAAAACATTTTGAAATTTATTCCAATCAGTGTTTTTGTTTATATCCCATTTTTGTTTTTTATTTATTTTGTGGTCTCGTTTTAAATTTGGAATGTTTAGAGTGGCATACATAATACTATCGTCACTACCGATATCAATGATTCTATCCTCATCTACAAACAGCTCTGTTACATTATACTTAAAGCTGTTATTTGTTAACGTATAATCTATGATCGAGTGTTGTGTCATTCTCAAACAACCCGACTCCCGGAAGCCTCCAACGGCGCGGTCCATGTCCATTTACCAATGCTAATATCACTATTATTGAACAATGAAAGATCAACATTATTTATTAATGAAATTATTTTTTTACCATTATTATTTACAGTTTTATCACCTGAAATATTCCCAATTCTACCGTTAAAATCCCCTAGCAATAAATACTGATCATTTGATCCTTCTAAATTCATGGTACAGTTCATCAACCCCATCCTTGTTTGTATTTTCTAGGGGAACATATACCACACATAAACTCAATGTTTGCCCTTCACCTACTTTTAATCTGATCCATAATCTTTCTATATCATCATCATGTGATGTAATACACGCATTCTTTTTTTGTAGATGATAGCATTGATGTCATTCTACCAATTCAAGGAGAGAGAAGCAATTATATATTCAAAGATAACACCATTATAATTGATTTAGCAAATCTGGTCGCGCATACTGATATAAAAAGTGATACTGATCTATTGTGAGTGAATTACAAAATATTACGTAATAATATTATGTTGAATATTATAATAAATGAATAATTGGCATTTAATGATGGAAGCAACTATTAAACATTATTTGTTAATTTTGATCTGTTATAGGCAATATATCATAGTTGTAGAAGAGATTAAACTGAAGAAAAAACGTGGTATAGCAAACAATCAATATATCATAGCAGCATTTCTTCTGAATGAAATCCCTAATCAACTTACAGTGGGTGATGGAGCAGAATATAATGGTTATATAAATACACCATTAACACCGGGACAACAATATACCATATACGACGGATTAGCAGTGTATACTACTGGAGTAAGACATTGAAACACATATTATCGTACTATACTAAAATATATACTATGTTGTCAAGTAGCCTAGCTAAAGTTCAATGTGAATATTTCAAAATGGTAAATGAATTATGAATATCCAACCTGTGAAATATGTTAGGGCATTGGAGAAACGTAATACATGGAATGATAATGTTAAAATGCGGTGGTCGTCACGCCGCGCCGTGTTCAATTTGGGACTCATAGCGACGTACACAACGCGTGTAATATATATTTTTTGTTACATGAAATTAGAATATGCGCTACGTGACGACCGCCAGCCTTCACCAATTTAGACTAATTGCTGTTTTTAATTACAGAATCAGAGTGTTGTGTTGCGAGAGACGGGGCTGGCGATGTTCACTGGTAAAGCCTAAAATATCTTGTTTTAGTAAAAGTAGCGCCTGAATTTAATGCCATTATTACTATAGTTTGTACAAATCATTTTTACGACTGTTGAGAAAACAATCGTAAACGTTAACCCTGCTGATTTCTTTTAGTTGGCAGTGTTAATGACAGAGCTAATCCTCTACCAATACTAGTAGGATTGGTTGTGGCAGTTGTGATTGTGATGGTCATTGTCGTGGTTATAGTTATTGTACGCCGACGGAATACACTCAATAAACGTGATCACCGGCAAGTACATGTATTAATATTGATTTATATTTTATGTACAAATAGACGTATTGATTTAGATGAAACTCTGCAAATGGTGTCGTTTATTCAGTTATTGTTTGAACTGATCTCACCACTACAGTAAAATATTAAATTAAAGTCTCATTAACGTGCTATCTAAATCAGTTTATTACGTCGTTTTTTTCAACAATTTCACTGCATTTTCTTGTGGCAGAGATGAGTGTGATTATGACAATCCTGGAAAATCCGTTGACTCAGAAGAAATGAAAGGTAATACTTAATCCTCATATTCTGATAAAGTCGTGCTAATAAGTCATATTCCGCTCACTGCGAGATCTCGCGTGGTCAAGCTTGACGTCTTAAGTAACAAGTCGCGATCACGTGACACGGGTCAAGCTTACCGCTTCCAGTCGTATTCGTTCACAACAATATCGACTGTACAAAGGCGCTTCAGTGGGAGTTAAACGGTGCTCTTGCGGTGAATGCAAAAGTGATTCTTGATTTCATCTAAAATATTTTACGATTGATGTGTTTTTACTCGTTTCCCGAAACCAAAAACACAACTTGAGAAATGTGATCTGTGGATCAGTGTCTGTTCTCGTGTCGATGACTTTGAAAGACACCGGATCACGCAAGACACTAACAGTACTCTACCGCGTTAGCGCCAGTGTCCTCAACTCAGTAAATCGTGATTCTTTAGGGGTAGGCGATTATCCGAGCCCCCGCTCATAAAATTTTAATTCACCAAGCGACAAAATGAAGGGATATTACGTCTGTGAGGGAAATTTAATTACCAAATTATGTTCGTCTTTATTGAATGAAGAAACATAAATGGTCCCAAAAATATGCACATTTTTGTAAAATATCAATTAAGTACCACCCAAATTTACGAGGTTGAAATTGTTAAACTCTATTGGAACACAGTCGTGGTCAAAAATCTCCACATTATCTTCATTTTCGAATGTTTTGGATCGTACGCAAACTTTCCGCCATAATGTTTTCTTGCACGATTTGAGCTGCAGCAACGTCCTTTTGACCTATAGGTCATGTTTATCATTGACCAATCAAAATGATGTGTTGTACCGAAGCAGTTCTTCGGAAATTCCTGAAGAATTTCTAGTAACGCAATGCGAAAGTGAATTGTCGATGTCGAAGTATTATTTGTTGGAATTGATTTCTGCGAATAAACGTCATATTTTTAAAAAAAAAACAAACTGTTAACTAGCAATTTTTGCTAGTTTAAACTGAATATGACATTTACCGAATTTTTTATTAACAGGTCATTGACGAAGCGTAGTTTAACGCGGTCTACATTGTACACATTCGCAACATATTCACAACGGTCGATATCCACGCTGTATCATATAAAAACAATTACCAATATTCGTTAAACAATGATCAAAGACAAAGTTTTATGATTAAACAATAAAATTGGGGGCATTTTAAAGAAATTGGTGTGGGGGGACTTAGCCAAGCATGGGCGTGTGTTTACTGCACTTTATTGGATGCAATGGTCTGACATTGTCTCATCTAGACCCGATACCAGCCACTGCAAGGGGTGTTGAATTCGATATTGAAAAATCAAATTTACGTATAAGGCTCTTGAGCTCATATAAACGCAAAAAGAACGATAAAACAAATGAATTGCAAGTGTCAAAATTAAGACAACGAACAACGCACAACGTTATGCTGGGACGCCAATTAAAAAAAATGATATGTGTCACGTGGCTGGCAACCGTTGTCATGATATCTCGCAGTGCGCGGAATATACACTATATTTGAAGAATGGGCAGTTGGGAGGACAAAGCTACTTTGCATTTCATTTATTTATAAACTCTCAAAACTCACAGTCGGATTCGATAAGTGCTTCTCAGCAGCCTATAGCCTAGAATACCGGAAACGAGCAGCTAATATTAGTTTAATATGAATTATGTTGGGTTGACCGTTCATTGTTAAATGATTGTCTATAATATAAAGATTCAATTTTAAATATTATGAATAAATAATATCATGTTTTATTCAAGTCATCAAACATGCTTTGATTGGCTTCATTCAGGGAATGTCACACGTCGATTTGCCTTCACGGGAGTCGCCCACAGTTAAGTAATTTTATGGGAATTGAAGTAATTTTGTTGGCGACTCAAAATTCAATAAATAGATTCATGCTATTGACCACTTGACCAGTCAATGTGTTTTATATAAGTCGGCTTTCAACAATATAATTAGTTTTATTTTTTTAGTTTATGAAGATATTTCATCTTTGGAAGATAAAAGATATCAAACCTTGGGAAAAGTCCAAGAAATCAACTACCAGAATTCTACAGATAATAAGACGGAGTGAGTACAATTTATGCACTGTAACATTTGTTTATATCCACAGTTCAATAGACGTATTATTTGAAAGTTGCTCTGATATCCATGTTTCATTTCAAATTATTTTAATTTTCGTTTCAGAACTGAGGCTGAATACGAATTACCTGACAATGAGCGGGACTGAGTTAAGAATAATATTGAGTAGACTAAGAGGTAAATATGAATTGATTTGATATTAAGCTACTATGATAATCAACCACTCATGTCCTATCTGTCATTCATTGCATGCATAATAATCATCAACTTAGCATTATGTAAAAGTTTACTAATATTTTAAAAAATGGATTTTATTTCAGTAACGCTTGAGATATTTGACAGAAGAAACAGATAACCACGAAGACACAAACATGTATTTTGTGCAATTTTCTATATTGTTTTTCACACTATATATGCGGTAATGATGTTACAATTAGTTTCACATACTGTTGCATTATATAAACGGATATTAATTAATATTTCTACATTATAATGATACGTATATAATTAATATGTTGGGTTCAAGGAGAATGATTGGGCGATGTTCAGATCAATGTCAATGTAAAGTTTATCGAAATGAGCTGTACTGAATAAAATCGTTAAATCATGGTATTATTACTCGTCTTTGATTTTGTAACTAGTAGGTTACCGGATATAGTTTGTTGGCCCACTTGAATTAGAAATGATATGTAAGACTACTCTGTTCAATGCTCGGTGGCATTGCATATACGCGAAGTTAGTTTTACGTATTTGATTGTAATGTTCAATAGACACACAAAATATCATATATTTGATTGGTTGATTATAGCAAATTAAACAATACGTAGGCATGTACTTGTGTTTCTTTCGTTTGCTATATGTTGCATATGGATTTGATATAGAAGCATATTACTGCTTATTTCCGACTGAAAATAAATGTTAGCAATTTGAGACAAAAGAAATATAGAGTAAATATATCACATTTGTCGTTTTAACATAGTGGCCAAAGACTGACTAAGTCCAACGACATAACAGTTATGTAATCAATAATATACTACATATATAGAAATAATTTTATACGTAGAAACAACAATGACGCTACAAAGGATATATAATTACAGTGTCGGAAAACACATAACACAAGAGCCGAGGGAATCAGGAGGAATGAAAGTTGGTCATCAAAATGGTTAAGGACAAACAGTGAAACCTGATTAATTCAGTCTCATAGCTCAAACGTAGCAAACATGATTTCTGACTTAGGTTGGGTGATTTTAGTTTTTTTTTTTTAAATGGCGGGATATTGCAGGTTATTACGGTTTATTGTTTTGTGTTTGTGTTTGGGTTAATACAAATGTTCATGTTAGGCGAGGCAGTGTAAATGACAATGGTTATATAGTCATTGTCTGGTAGTACAGATAATTGTTATACATAACGTATATGTAGACGTCGCCTTTAACTTTTTTAAGTAATCAAGAACATTATTTCTCCTGATAGTTTCCCTAGTTCCTCGGGAATAATGAATTGGTTGTATAAAATGTACATTTACATACGTGATTCCATAACCATGTTTATACGGTAAATATAACGTGTGATTGTAGTAACATTGTTCAGGTGCATTTAATTTAGCAGATTTTACTTTTCAGTAAAAATAGCCAAATTAAAAACCAGTGAACAACTAATACAATTATTGTAAACAAGCACACAAGAGAGTAAATTATGTTAAATACAAATCTGCAATAAGAAAGTTTCTTTGTATGAAATTGGATGTATGACGTCATGTTATCAAATTTCGACGAAATATTAAAATTCTGTTGTAATTACATAGTTTTGTAAAAGTCATATTATATCATAATTTATATGTTAGATAAAACAATAATCTTGACCTGGGCAAACCGAGCCAACGACCTTATATTGAGCATCAATCTGATTGAAATAAGATCCTGGTTTGGGCTTTTTTTTTTTTTTTTTTTTTTAAATAATATCATATATATTTTTGTCATATATTCTATTATTTTTTTTTTTTCAAAATTTATTTGCTGGTATTTTTGTTAAGTTTTGGTAATCGCGAAAGCCCACAAGGATCTGACCAACTACCTATACAAATCGCGTTCAAGTACCTCTCCGCTGACGGGATTAGTCAACCAATCACAGAGCGCCTTACGAAAACATGGTGATGTACTTTGCGCGTGCGCATGAAGTGGTCACAAAAAAAATGAAAAAAATGGCGGCGCTTACCGGCCAATCGAGCGAGAAACTCGAACAAATAATTGACCATGAGGTGAGTATTTGATGAATATGACATGTTTCCTATTATGATTGAACTATGTCGGGTATTGGTGGCCGTTTAGTCAAGTAACAATATTTATATACGCGAAAATGCGTACTTGTGTGGATATAAATGAAAACACGAGTGTTATTCACAGGCGCTCGGAACGTTTCTTGGATAATAAAAAATGACATAAAGTAGAATCGACATAATTAGTCAGTCGCCTACCACTCATGTTAGTCACATTAGCAAGGATACAAGGAGGTTGTGTTTTAATATTGTCGCCTCCTGTCTCATTAATGAAAGACCAAGTCACAGTCCCTCTATCCTCTACTGTCACTGGAAATTGTTTAATTTGACTGGTTCATCTCATTTCGAAATCTATACTTCCTGTTATTATTTTAATATCTTGGTGATTAGTTTCTAAATGATTGATTAATAGGTAATTCTTCCAGATAGACAGTTTGACTTTGTTGGGATTTAGTGCAAAAATGGCCAGAGATATCCAGATTAATAGAAAGTTGCCAACCTATATATATGGTACCCCAGGGGAACAAAGCACACCTTCATAGACATGCTACATCAACATCATGGTGATAAGATTGTATTATTGGTAGTTGATGAAGTTCATACTATTCAAAAGTGGTAAGTATATTGCTTGCATGCTTGCTTGTAATATTTGTATGCATGTTATTTCCATAATTGACACTTGAGACATTTTGAGTCAATCTGTAATTCTAAACCACTTACTGCATCATGGGAAAGAACTTCCATTGTATATATAATCTAGAAACTGACTAAATTCTTATGTAAATTTTATGAAATTTTTCAACAATATTAGGATTTGTATAACTATATTAATATACAATTTTTTCATCCTATGTCAGAGATTTTTTTGAGAAGCAAGTGACAAAAAACAAAAACATTATTACCATATACATGTACCACATTTTGGACTCTTGTAATCTCGATTTTATTTATTTTATTTTGAGTATCCTGATGGCCCAGTACCAATAATGATAAAACTATGACAAACATGACATAATCTTGAATTCAACATGAATCTTTTTAACATCTAAATTTAGCATATTTTTTTTGATCAATTTAACAGGGGTGAAAAATCTGAAGCAAGTAACAAAAGCAGACGAAAGGCACAAGGAGGAGCATTCCGAACTAGAGAACTGAGATAGTTTTGGCATTAACAGCAACAGCATCAAAATGTCTGCAAAATCAGATTAAGAAAAAATTTAATTATGCAGACTGCAAAGTTGTAAATGTTTGCCCAAACAGAGATAATATCAGACTATCTGTTTTGAAGATTCAACGAGATATCCCATCATCATTTTATTGAATGGTCGACAAGCTACGAGAAGATCTACATGAATCCCAAAGGACAATAGTATACTGTTCATCTATTGATGCAACAGAAACACTTTATTATTTTTTTTAAGGTGGAATACCCTCAATCACAGCGAGACGGATAATACAGTCCAGGAATCGCACTTAAAAGAGTTTACTAAATTATCTACTTCTAATTTTGAGATTATTTTTTTGTACATCAGCTCTTGGGCATTGACATGAAATCAATATACCATGTACTTCACTATGGGCCATCATTTGATCTCGAGAGCTATATACAAGAATCTGGCACAGTTGGAAGAGATGGTAAACCATCTCATGCCGCGTTATTTTATCACGGTGGAATGTTACGCGACATTTGTCCAGAACTAAAAAGTTATGTCAAAAATGATACTCTTTGTAGGAGAGTTAAATTATTTGAAGATTTTACATCCAGTAAAGACTTAACAGTTTTAAAAAACAAGGAATCACATCACAACTGCTGTGATATATGTGAACGGAACTGTTCTTGTAGTAATTGCGACTCTCATGCAAACTGTGTAGAAAAATATATGGTTCATTTTTGTGCCAATACAGAGAGTGATGAGTCACGTGCAGTTTAGAATCGGATGCTGTGTTGGCAGATTCATTACAGTCTTCATGTTCTAATGAAAGTTTGGAAGCAGACCAAACTGAATAAATCATTGTACACGTACATATCACTTTGTTGATCATGTATGCATTTAAAATCAGAGTAAAAAAAAACAGATCATTAATGTAAATAAATAATTGTTTATTACAAATTATATGATTCATTTTTGGCTCAAGTGTGAGTTTAAGGTGTGTTCCAGAAAATTATTTCGTGAACAAGTCAAAGGATTTGCACCAAATTTGATAGGGATAGTATACATTGATGTATCTACATGGCATTACTGTTGGGGATAATTTACTCGTGCAAATTATTTTTAAATCATGAACACCTCCAATTTGTATTCTGAGCTTTTACAAGCTTGTCATTAAAACCCATACAAATCACATATGGATGATAACCAAAATAACAAAGCCTTTTATTTCTATAGCGCTAAATGTGACATACAAAAAAGAATTAAAATTACAAGCAGATATAACAGCTATAGAAAAGGGCAACAAGAAGCATTACCACCTGTATACATTGTGATTATAGGGGATGTGATGATTTTGGCATGGCAAGGTTCTGGTAAATAATATAAGGGGGAAATAATTGACAAAATAAGTTAAACATTAAATAGATACAAAGTTACTGCATTTTTTGGATATTGTATTTATCTAACAGACTCTTTACATAGAGATATTTAAATTTTGTTTGACTATTGCAATATTTAATATAATTTTTGATATTACTACCGGTAGTATTCCAAAGTTTGACTCCATAACATGACATACACATTGAGTATATTTTATACAGA
This sequence comes from Saccoglossus kowalevskii, assembly GCF_978046115.1. NCBI lineage: Eukaryota > Metazoa > Hemichordata > Enteropneusta > Harrimaniidae > Saccoglossus > Saccoglossus kowalevskii. Next base: position 23,870,670 of record NC_140649.1, on the reverse strand, counting down.
AATCTAAATGTTTTCTACTATGGCTGTGTACTTCAGGGGTATTTGTAAAGTACTTTAAGTTGTTTTCTGGGACTTTTTTATGATAAACATACATTACAAGCATGGTTCTTAATTCAATTAAATTTAATACATTTAGTTTATAAAATAATAGTTTTGTATGGCTAAAGTATCCCTCTTTTGTAACAATTCTTATAGCTTTTTTTGGAGTAAAAATAAACAAATTAGAGTAGTTTTATATGTATGTCCTCAGATTTCACAACAATACACAAGATGTGGCAATATAAGGGTTAAATACATACGAGTCTAACGATTTCATGAACGAAAATGGCCAGCAGCCAGAATCAAGGGGGATTCGCACAGAGTTCTGGGTAAATCAAGGAAATACTCGCTGTTACGGCACGCCTGATTGGCTAAAATGAGTATGCGCACTTGATTTACCCAGAACTCTGTGCGAATCCCCCTTGATTCTGGCTGCTGGCCATTTTCGTTCATGAAATCGTCGGATATGATCAGAAAACGCGGGATTTGTGCAGTTTTGAATAAAACCAAGTTAGCGATTATGAACAATGGTTATTAACGTAACACCTGATCCCCTCTAAAATTTTTGTTTCGCATTTTAAGGTAAGAAATCGACATTTGAAACCGACAGGGTGTCGATTTACTAGGTGCCGTGTTTCACAACCTGTTTATTTATATACGTATAGCGGATGATTTTTTTTTGAAAATTAGTATTTATTGATTTTTCAGCCCCCAAGTGACTGTGATGGCAGCTCAAAAAACAAGGCACGTGAATAGTTATCGATAGCGATAACTTACGTATTTGCACTGTTCAATGTAGCTTAGTATACGTCTTCTGAAAAAATACAGCAGAAAAACAAGTCCACCATTGTTCATGTGTTTGTTTGTTGTGTCGCTTCTCCTGCTCTAGAAAGTGATTTGTAACACGAGTTCTGATTGGTTTCTGATTCTACGAGACTTGAACGCGATTTGTATAGGTAGTTGGTCAGATCCTTGTGGGCTTTCGCGATTACCAAAACTTAAAAGAAATACTAGCAAATAAATTTTGAAAAAAAAATAATAGAATGTATGAACAAAATATTAATGATATTATTTTAACAAAAAAAAAAAAAAAAAAAGCCCAAACTAGGATCTTATTTTAATCAGATTGATTGAGCATATGTGTCGTTTATGTCAAAATTGATGTTTTATTCATTTAATCTCGAACTCATATAAACTTGCTGCTGCTAAATCTATGAACAAAATATTTATTATAGATTGAATGATGACGACATAATTACGTCACATACTCATGGAATATTAATATCATATTACATTTTCAATGGGGCTAAACATAAAATAGATAAAATAATGAATGAGCCTATCCAGCTTGTATACCAAGTTTGATCGTTTGATCCCCAGTGTCACGATCTCACCTGAATTTCACGCAAGACTAGTCTAAGGTAAACCATGAATAACAAAGATGTTAATGTGACCTTTTCAATAATAATATGAGTAATCATAAGTAAATATATTATTACTACTCATAATAAGAATAGGGATACAGATATAAATATGAGTCAATGTAATACTGATGAGGGATACAGTTATTATAAGTCATCAGTCATAAAAAAAACTCAGAGGCGTTCAAATGCAGCTAAATTCGTGCAAATGTTGATAACTGCCACCAACTACCACTGTCGCTATTAAATGTGTACACTCGGATTCATAACGATGTATATGATTTAAGTGTCCCAAGTTAAAAGTGATTGTAAATATCAGTTAAGTCTTATCTATGTACTGGTAGTATGACGAGCAATGTTGCTATCATGTTCAGCAATCCGTGATATGTTGAAGTATATGACTTTTGAATGATAATGCTACTAAATTAATTTTCCCAGTCACCAAGTATCATAAATCTGAATTTAAGGATCATGTCAATAAATACATCAGCAAATAATAGGGTGTATATTCAGTTATTTGTTCAGTACACCCTTTCACAAGTCAATAATGTTGTCATCACTACACGTGCAACTATTACATCACTGTCTTCTCCTACAGATAATAATTATGTTGATTCTTGCATTCATTCCAGAGATTTATTGGCGTGTGAGATTTTACCTCAAGGAAACAATTTACAATGTGTCAATTCCCTATTAGCGACTCGTTATAGACTAGCACACTTACAATAGCGAATCTTGCTATTCACACTGCAACCACAATAAGTCAATTGACTGTGCTTGCTACTCAGTGATTGGTGTTTGCAACATCCACAAGTTCCATGGTAACCAACTCTGACAAACGTCATGCCATGTCAAATATTTAGTATTTTAATTTTTAGAATTCCTGACCAGTACAAAATCCTGTATCACACCTCCCTGGCGAAGGTGAAACTCCTCTAACGTTAACATAACCACCAGTACCACCAAATATACGTTCCAATCTTACACCATCAACATGTTGCATTGACACTCATTTAGCACCTGAGTCACCAGAAGCTGTCTCTCCATCATTCAACCCAACAATGACACCTTCTACTGACACAGCACCAAAGTCTTTGATTACAAATACACCACAAGAGGTACTGCCTGTTCCGGGAGTATGAACGACATGGATTTTTAAAACTTTATTCAGTTACGGTAACTGTGTCTGGTTGTAGTTCAAGCTTTGTATACAACAGGTATGAGTTCATACTAAGTCATGGGATATTTTCGCCTTTTTAATTGTATGCAGAGTCATACCCTTTAGCACCTGGTCATTACTAGTGATGATATGCATATGTGTTTTCCTGATTACTTGGGTCGTGTGACATTGTCTGTTTAGGAAAATATGCTATTCTCACTCGCATATATAACACACCTAATATCACCTAATAGTGATGCAAGTCGCTCGTCCACTATATTTCAGGGCACAATCGATTGGGGTCGGACACCTCTAAAGCAATCCGGATTCGCGTCTTTTGTGTACAGTGGGCAAATTTACTTTATAAGTACAGACAAATAACTCAAATATATAATATCGTTTCAAAATATTTAATACGACATTATGATAAATATAATAAACCTATTCTAGTACATAGAAAATATAACAATAATTAGAAATCTATGTTACTGAGTCGATTCTTTATTTGGATTAAAATTTCTGGTCTCCTTACATAAATGGAAAATCGAGTACAGCTACCAATGTAAGATACTTTAATGGTAAATGTATTCAGTACCAGATGGCTGATACATATTTTGTGGAGTTTAAATACTCCCCGTAGAAGGCGCATAATGGATGAGTACCACAAATGCGACAACCTCTGAAGATGTCGGTAGAATACCGATACAAAAAGCGGGGTTATATAGCATATCTCATAGGTGACTCTACAATATCAGATAAAAATACAACACGACGTATAGAACAGGTATACAGGTACACCACTGCCGACCCAGTTACATATACAAATTGTGCACTACTTGTGTGTTGTATTACCAGCGGTATTGTTTAGATACTCACGCCACACAATATTGTCCTGATAGTCGAGCAGTAATCGAGTTCGCCAAAACTTTCGACAAAGAGTGCTTGAGTGGTTCGTCCTACGTGCTGAAATCAGTGAAATTATGGCTTGATTGGAATTAACTGAGGGTTTCTGGTGTTTTATTCAATACAACGTGTATGGCTCTCGACCAATAAGCCAAGCTGAATATGAGAGATGAGAACATTATTGCACTTCTTTATTGCATTGGACGACCGTTGTGTACCGAATAAAATGTACTATGTTACTAGGAAAGTAATGTTTTGTATGAAATGCAATAACTCTGGCTAGCAAATATAAAGTACGGTGTCTTGATTCGATTTACCATTATTTTTATTCAAGTGCATTTGCTGTCAATATCATTTCACATACTACTGGGTAAGGGTCAAACAAAAGATACCACGGATCACCTTTCTAATCGTTCCAGTATACGTCATGCTACATGACACGCGCTGCATTCATTGAAACACGTTTACCGCATATGTTCAAAAAGTAAAGTATTATTATTATCTACATACACAAGATGACCTACTTACTCTACATACCTATGTGAAAACAGAAAACCGCTCGTTTAACGTGTAATACTTCTTGACATAGTTGTGTTACAAATAATAATTACGCCGTGGTAATATTACGCGGAGTCATGCCCTGTAGCACCTGGTCATCATTAGTGATGATATGCATATGTGTTGTCCGATTCTCTGGCCCCGGCAAACAGTCATAACAATACTAGTTCGTGTAAAATAGTCTGTTTAGTAAAATATGTCCTTCATCACATATAAGACAAATTTAGTTCGGTATTGACAGCCAGAAAAAAAAGTACAGAAAAATGACTCATAAATATGACTAACCATAATGAACGAAAGCTTGGGTCTATTATTATTATTGTAGCGTTTTCAATACCAGTGGATTTGCTGCCAGTGAAAACCGGGAAAATTCAAGAGAAAACAGTTTCACAGTCAATGGCTGTGAATCTGAATAATTTAAAATGACTTTCTGGAAATTGTTTCCACAATCTCATATGGCAAACTAAGAAAGATGTGTGGTGTCGAATAGCATTGTATTGATCGCCCAAGCGAACGGCACACCATGACTGGTACGCCTTGCACTACGCTACGCTGGATCACCGCTGTTGACCGGCTGGATCGACTGGGCATAGCGGTTCGTACAGGGGGTACATGTACGTCGACGTATCGTTACCCCATCTTACGAGTGTTTTCAAACCATCATGGTAAATGTTATTTTCGAATTTAACGGAGGCCGGTAATTTCACGAATCCAAACTTTGAAACCAAACGAAATATACAGGCGGAGCGAGCAAACGAACATAGCTGGAAAGCTAGTGGGTGTTAGACAACCAACAGTGATTTTATTCTGACTGTATGAATAAAAAATCACCCAAGAACACGCAGTTGCTTGGATAAATCACCTTCGGTTAACCTCGCGATAGAACGACCTCTTCGGGAGCAGCATCAGTATCGGAATATAGAAGCGCGCGTACTAGATGGAACGCTTCAATGGAACGCGCTTTATCGTACAGACGACGGTGCCCTCACAAAATTGAATTCGATATTGAAATCCGCTGTTAATGGCAATGAAACATTTTATTTGATGCCGATGTTAGTATCAGATACTTGTTATCTAACAATTTTTCTTCTTTTTAAATAGTTTCTCCTTTATTCGTTTTCAAAAACAACATTGCATTCATATTCATTGCATGGGGCCTTGATGCTCAATGTTGGAATACATTATCGCGTATAAACTGTTGCTATGACGTCATAAAATACACTGATATTGATAATGATATATTATATTTAATACTATATATAATAATAAAAAACTTATCCCAGTACGTACGTAATACAACACATTATGTTACTGGATCGATCCTTTATCTGTATTACTATATTTCTTCTTAAAGAATTAAAAAATGGAGCCCAGCTACCAATGTGAGACATGGTGTTGATAAATGTATTTAGCACTAGATGCCACTAATACACATTATTGAAATTCAAATTCTCCACGTAGAGGGCACTATTTGTTTTTGAAATATTAGAGGTGAATTTATTGAACACCTTTGAACATGTAAATAAACAGAAGAGAATATTGTATTTATAATAACATGTGCAATACACAACCTGTCATCATTCAATTGTTCATTAATATTCTGACGTAATACAAATAGTTTGTCTGCTAATTTATGTACTGTAATTTTGTACTGAAATTTTGCTTATTTCGCTGACATTGACAATGCGCTCAATTAAAACCCAGTGAATATTTAAAATTTAGCATGGAACACATTATCAAAATGATAAAACCGTAAATTTAAAAACACTGAATATGCCTGAAATGGTAAATTTAAACAGTATTTGTTCAACAGTGTTGCTTATAATAGCATAAAATGCCGATCGCCTATCCAGTCTTCCTTTGAATAGAAAATTTAACATTTACATTTCGTGCGATGCTCACTGTTTGGTGCAGTTCTATTGCTGTTTAACAAATCGACCGTGTCTTTGCAATTATTTAATTGTCGGCCATAATAATGCTCCTAGAAACGCGCAACTCAGACACAACACGCGGGGTGAGAAAACCTTATTACGATAATAATATCTAACATGATGATTCTATTCCAAACGTGTGTCAATTTAATACAGCTCAACCTCGTATACATTGTTCATTAGATCATATATCACCTGAAAATGTCGGTCAAATATCTAAAACCGAATTATTGTTCCTCTCTTCGAAACACTTTCAAATACAATCTAAAAACTATGAAGTACTGTGACATCAGACAACAGGCGCTCTCGTAAAGATTGTGTCAGTGTTTTATTTTATTTTATTTTATTTATTTATTTATTTATTTATTTATTTATTTATTTATTTATTGTTTGTTTTCTTTTATTTATTTATTTATGTATATATTTATTCAATTTATTTTATAATTTTTGTTTTGACCTTTATGTATGGTTTTAACTTCATTTAAGTATAATGTCAAATTATGATTTATAGATATATCCAATATTGCAAAATGTATTGGCGTTATAACTGCACCTTACTATGTCTTTTAATCAGTTACTATCGTAAGATTCACTGACTTGTGGACTAATGTAAACAAAAAAAAACTGGGGCAAATGGCATGCTTCTAGACAGAAGTGCATTGTTACGCGGTTTGTGACACAACCATGTTCATACATAATGTGGGGACCTTGCTATCTGTAACAGATGTCGTATTAAACGAAACTCAATATTGCTTATAAAATGTGAATTCAAAGTTTAAGCTATTGCCATTCGAACAAATCAAAGTATTAAAAACCGGCGGCGTAAGCTAAAACATTAGATTCAGATGTTTTTCTCTAATAATGAAACTATTTATATGTAGTCAACAAATTGTCTTAACAAAACTTGATATATTAAAAATAAAAAAAAAATATCGCCCAGATAAATTTATATTCACTTCATAAATGCAATTCTATTTACATCCACTGTTATTTGTATTAAGATATTCCTTTCAGATGAAGGCGCGCGGCAAATATGATAGCGCCACCACTGTTAACAAGTTAAATGCTTAAAACAGAGCATAAACCAAATATATTAATAGTTGACTATGTTAACACATATACTAGTAAGGTATTTCAATTTTACTTATATAAAAGGCGAATGTTCTAGATTTAACGTGACACTGGAAGTTCAAGTATTCCTAGTCACCCAATATATTAGGTTAAGGGGTGTTGTCTTAAATAACAACCGCGACATACACTATTATTAAACTATGTCTTTTGGTTGTCAAGCAAAGGTTAATCATTATAACATTAACTCAAATAAACGTGCCACAAAAAAATAAAAAAACAAATGTTTTTTTTTTTCATACAAACACATCTCGTATCGTGCTTATAACACACACACAATTTTGAACTCACACAACGGAAAAGCTTCACTATAAGCGGACCCCTACTCAGCACGCCAAGGCCGCCGACCCCCAGACAGCGTTTTAATGAGCGCGCCCTCACATGGACTTCATGCAGATTGTAAAACCAAATCTATAACGTCACAGACAGCGACATACATAAAAACCAGGTATGCAAGGTCAGTATGACCTACTCAGTTAGGGTAATTAAACCAGCGAGCACAGATGACTCAGTGTTAGTTTGAAAGGCGAAGACGGTCAATGATCTGAATATTGAATGATAACAAAATTTTACTTGATACCGATATAATCGACGGAATACAAAAAAATATTACCAACGTTTTATTCTGAACTGAGGTAGACCATTGGCATGCTAATAATCTCATTCTATATAGAACACACACTCCATTCAAGTAGCAGTAGCAGATACTGCATGGTTATTATTCAAGCGTTTCTCTTTATTGTTGAACACAATGACAGAATACTTGGTGACTCACTTGTATGAACTGCTGGACTAAATACAGGTTGCCGACCTCAGTACAAAAGTTAAGCTAAAGTTGCATTATATATTAATGTTTGGCGCTAATCGTGTCTAAAGTAGAATTCAGTTGAAATGTAATAACTGAGGTAAACTCCTGTTTCATTGTTACTGTATATTTAGTTACGCGCCATTGCGCTGTACTGCATACGCACTGAGATACTGGATCTATATTTAGGTGAACTACCCAGTGTGCGTTGCGGTAATATTCTGCTGACACATGACTTCTTGTCGAGGCGGACCTAATTGAAAAAGTACACCAGAAATGAAGCTGTTACTGCTACTTGCCCTTGTTAATCAGATTTCACAGACAGGTAGGTCACTGAATACATGCTGTATACTTCATAGTATGTGATATAAAAGGAAACCTAGTAAAGACGACATGTTTTTAGTTTTTAGAATTTACTTCCGCTTTCCAAACTTTTTGGTCGTTTACTACATGTTCAGTAGACTGACTTAATTTTGATGTGTTCCTGGTTTGAATAACAATATGCGACCCGCAGATCGCTTAAAAATGAGTTCTTCAAATTCGAGTTAAACCCATAAACAAAATTCGAACCGTATTGAATTGAGTTGAGTTAAGGAGGAAACATGACAATTTTTTAAAGTTTGTTAATATTGTTTAAAAAGCACATATAGTCTAGATACATCAAAATGTCATGGAAGGCATTTCAAAATATGACACATTTTAGTAAGTTTAAATGACAAACTATAGATGAAAGTGCTATAGATTCTATTTGTCATTACTGTTACTGTTAGATATGTGGATGCGCGAGTCAACTCGCTTGGTAGGCTACACTTGCACTGGCGAATCGACCCACAAAAACGCTCAAGAGAGGTTCTTAAAATTCCGATCACAGACTGACTGTTTTATTTTTACTCACCGGTCGAAGTCAGATTACAATCTTTTTTACATTTCTAAAAAGCATAAATTATGTAGCAGCGAAGTAAAATGTTATCAACCAATAAGTAATACATAATTATAGTATATGCTTTTTATACGGCATAATATTCACTCAAACATGCAGGGTGTTAACAATAATTCATCTTATAATATTAGAGTTACTAGTTTGCCTATGTGCTTTCAAGGGTTTATCCACACAATCTAAACATTGAGTGATACTTAGTATTCCACATTATAATTTTAAATTACACTTCTATCACTTCACGCAGTTGTGATCGTAGACTGGTCTTAATAAGATTTTTGGATTATTTCTACTTATTAAATAATATAAATTGAATATTGTATAGTCAAAACGTGAGTAGATATAGGTAAACATCATGTTACACAAAATTAATATGTTTTTGCCTTCGTTTTTTTAAAACAATAATCATTAAAACTATCGACCTCACATTTGTTTTCAATAAGTGTTTTATTAAATTTATATTTGCAGACTGGGGTATTTTCTACAGGGTATTGCACATTTTGAGCATGCCATCATTAATTAGTTATGCAAATTGTATAATATCAATTGAGATGTGATCGTTGAAACAATTTTGACGGATTTTGACGCAATCTTTTATGCATTCCATATCAATAATTATTTACAATTATCTACATTTGGGAATGTATAACACGTAAATTTAGACAAATAATGTTTAATTAATATGGGTCTCATTATTAAATGCATTTTTATTTTCGATATAAAAAAAGTGTTTTTCAGAGATTTCAAAATCTAGCATCTGCAGAAACTTTGTGCACCCCACAATTGATCTGTTCTTTTTCTTTTTGACAAAAAAATTATTACATTTGTATCTATAATCTGACATAAAATTGTGGAAAATTTTCATATAAGCAAATGCAATATAGATTTGTTTTTATTATTTCGACGGTGGTATGAAGTATTTGATCCACACCATGGCCTGGTGTTATTCAAATCCTGGACCAGCATTATCTCTTATGAAATGTTTCTCGAGCTGTGCTGAAACTATTCTGTGTGGGACATATAGGTCACGTTTATTTCTGAAAATACTAAACGAAATAATGTAATACGCGTAGAAATATAGGAAATTTGAAAAGTATTTAATGTATGTTGTTACCAGCTAAATAGTCTTAGCATTAGCGATATGTTTGTACCTGCGTGGCAACAGTAAAAGCCGTATATTATGTTTATTACTACTGAACATAGTTGTGTTACCAGCCATAAATACACTGTTTTCATTTATTGCACTATAAATTGAAATACTTCAGAATCAGACACAGGCAGTGAATGACCGCATACATGTTAAGTAAATTCAACAACACTTATGATCGGCTGACTTTTATTGATTGCCAAATTAATGCGCTCAGATGTTGTACTATACCCCCATGGAGCATCAACTTGAAGTACTGTTTGCACACTGACGGCGTGTTAGACACGTTACCCAGTCCCGGTGTTCATTGCGATAAACATATCCCGTGACCTTCAGCAACAAAAGCTACACCGATTAAGCGCACTGGACATGGGGTTGATATTTTTACTTGTGCTTGTTTGCCAAACTTTACAAACAGGTAGGTAACTGAATACATATGAATTGTACTCTATACAGACTGATAAGAAAAACACACCCAGTAATGAAGCGGGGCTTCAGTTTCAAAAGAGATACTTCCGAACGCTACAGTTGACCAGCATACACACGTTTAAAATAGAATAATGCTCGACAGTCCTCATCTGAGGTAATCCGTTTTGAATGTTGTTTCAATCGAGATCTTAATCGTGTGCATAGTAACAGCTGTACAACAATGAAGTGAGTTTACTAGTCAACAAAATGAGCAAGGTATCCGTGTATTCGAGTCCAACAACAAAACGTGCGTTTAAAAATATTACAGCATACCATATATATATAGGTAATGAGTAAAAACATGCATTTTAACATGATGAGTTTCCAGCCATCCAGTTGTCATAAAACTTGGTGAAATGTATCTTTTTTTATTACTATATGTCGCTATTATGTGTACTAATTGTTCAGCAATTCATTGCAAAACGTGTTATTCCAACGAGATAAATGCGCCTTTAAACATGGAACGCTGTTTTAAAAGTAAAGAAAACATTATTCGTATACAGTGAACTTATTGAGTCTCTTGTTAACCCTAGACTACACACTATATGTGTAATGAATGGCTTGCATTAGGACTTATTATTAACTTTATTTCAAGACAAGCCCAAACAAACAAACTTACAGTTACCTAAAGTCCCAAACATGCAGGCTGATGACATTAAGTCATTTTATAATATTGGAGTAACTAGTACGCCTATGTGCCTCCTAGAGTATATTCACAAGCTATAATGTGGTAACATTTCGCTTCGTACATTGCGGTTTTGCTGTTAATTCATGAGAGTGGACAAAAGAAGAAATCATATCGGAGTTGCGTTACGTGACTTCAACAGTTTCTGTTATGTCATTCTAAATAATATGACAACTATGCACACCAGTTATGACACGCAGCCAATGTTACTACTATCATGGCTACGTATGTTTCCATAGCACTTATCTAAAGAAGTCATGAATGACACTGCCTTCGTTACTTGTCATTCTAAAGTTGCATGGACATAAATGGGCAAACGTGATTTCTATGGCATTTTCAAGTTTATAGCACTCTCCATCCAGGTCAGCAATATTCTCAGCAAGGAAACCAGATAGCACCAAACCAGTACAACAGGTAAACTGACAAGGAAGTATACAAATCAGATTTGCAAATAAGTCAGTGTTGTGTCTGTTCGGATAAACTAGTTTGTGGCCCTGGATTAGTTTCAATGTCTCTAATAAGGATAATATTACTTCTCATACGACAATGATACAAATAAAGTGCAAAAATCCAGAAAAATATTATCATACATTAATATTAACAAATCGTGTGAAATTGTATGTACAGAGAAACACATATTTATGCTTTCGTTGACAGAACTTCTCAAAGTAAAAAAAAGAGGACCTGTGAAACTTTATACAATTGTCAGACACGCAGTGAATAGTACCGGTATGTTTTTGTAATACATGCAGTTCCAGTGGCTTTGCTTTCTGAGAAAAAACAATCTGGCTCTGCACCTGAAAAAAAACACATTTAGCCCAAAGTAAGCAGAGGTTGTAGCTTATGTGCTCCCATTGGCTGTTAGATTTGATTAAAAAAGATATTTGAGTCTTTTTAGTATGAAAAAATATTACTTAATAAATTTATACCAGCCAGAAAGAAATTGCAGTTCACACTGTACTATTTTAAACATGTTCTACCAAAGTCTAGGAATAACTAATTCAACAGTCTGTTTCCACTCTACAAAGTTGTCAAAATAATATTTACTGGACTGCAAAAATAAAATATTAAGAATGTGCAAAAAGCCAGAGTACTTGTGTTTTCAATGTCACTAAAATCTGACCAGGGATATGCCGAAAATTTCACTTGAGCTGAACCAAATGGATGCCAAGCTATCAAAAGAAATAAAAAACTATTGAGAAAAATACAAAAAAAATACATTTAATATAAAATCAGATAGAAGTGCACAAAAACTAATCAGCAGAGATAGTGATCATGTAACCTAAGTGTAAATCAAATTTCCTTTGAACTGGATTGAATTGTCTCAGATTGGCTGCTAATTTGCATGTTAATTTGCATTCTAATTAACATATTGTAGTTGTATTAAAATAATATATAAAATAATATCCGAAGTTTTGAAAAGAAAATTATGACTATTAAGTCAACATCATTAAAATTGAGGATTACTTGAATTTGACCCTCTCCCTAATATTGTTTCACATATCCCTTAAAAACATGGCCGCCGTTAAATCCATCTCAATCGAGGTCCGTAATTTATTTTCCTGCTCATAATGGAGATAAATTATGGTAGCTAAACATTGAAATTGCCACCGTGACTTCAGTACCGAAATAAATAGCCGATTGGTAAGATGTGTCTCTGTTGACAGAGGTTCGATTTACCGAGAAACGTCAACACCGCATGGAGCATGGAGGTTCCGGTCAAGAGTTTAGTAACGCACTCGGGTATCATATTTACTTCAAAGGTAATTTAAAAGTGATGATAGATTCATTGATATTGAATTACAGTACTTTTCAATTTCATCATTGCTTTCAAGCAGTCACGGTTGGCCGAACTTGACTTGTGTTTTCTCGATAATTCTAGTCTAATATGTCGTAACGAAACCAAGTTTCAATCTGCTAGTAGTTACCAATGAACACCGGAAATAGCAATCGTACATAACAGAATCACGATCAGCCTGTTCTAAACTTTTACGTTTTTATTATTCCAGTATTTTATATGCCAAACGTTATTCCCAAGCCTCCTAAATGACAAGATAAACTTTCGATTTACACGTTTCATAACCAGTTCTTGAACAAATAGCAGGACTGTTTTCTGGCAAAGTGTGACACTGTGCGATCGCTAGTTCCTCACTAAAGTCAGGACACAAAGTTCATAATAAATACCATAAGTACAGTGTCTTACCTTTGAGATAGAATTTAATGTATGTAAGCCTTGTGCAAAGATTGATACAGTCCCGGAATACAATATCTTCAGACGAAATCGACGGCGATTTCCTCAGCGGTTGGACTGGCGCATGCGCAATACGGTATGCCAGTTCTCTTGCGAGATGTCGTTAAAACTTGGATTTTTCTGGCAAATTTCGGCACTTGTACTAGTAAAATGTTGAAAATCACAGAAAAACACAATGAAACTTTGGCGAATCAAAAAAATACTTGGCGTGCATATGTATGGCATTGAGAATTACATTTGCACCAACTTGGAAAAAAATTGGACAGAGCATATCAAAGTTATAAGAGGTAAAAGACAGACGAACGGACGGGCGGACGGGCGGAACCCAATCTATAAGCCTTCGGCAGACCTCGTCTGCGAAGGCCAATAAAACGACGACATCCAAATAGTTATTTTAACGGCTTAATGTCTTATTTAATTATCCAATCTTAGCCAATTTCTTATTCTGTCAAATATGAAACATTAATCAGCTTTCATTCTAGTATATTGCACACGTGCACCATTTTTGTATATTTTCAACTTTGAAACTTACTGATAGTTTACACATATTCTCAAAAACTGTCATATACATTTACGTACATTGTTATAGATACAGCCAAGTGACTTCATATAACATTTCAATATATTGATTGTTGAGGTTTTATCACATATTCTTATTTTGATACTTGTTATGACCGTTCTGTTGTTCTTTCATTAGTTGCGTATAAGGACATTACAATCTACAATTACAAAGCATTACCAAGTAAGACTGACAGTACTGACATTGGTGGATTCTCGGCTGGTAGTGATAAGACAATATCATTTACATTTGGTAGAGTAACAGATACAGGTACAGGGGATGCACTGCCAAGTGATGTGTCTTATACAAACCTTGGTGGTTTTGCATGGATAATGACCATCAAAGCTGGCTCTGATCTACCTGGTGTATACTACTGTGATCATTCAGATTTTAGGTTACAAACCGTTCTTGTGGCATTACAAGGTGAGTATATGTTATTATTATTGTTTGTATTCATACCACTATAATATTATAATATTTATACTAAATTCGAAATGTTATTATATAATTTAAATGTTATTGATGCCAAGCTATAATTTCATCTTCTAATACATGTAGAGTAATCTTACAGGATTCTAGTAGTATTCTTTAAAAATGAAAATTATGATAATTAATTAATTCTGTCCATTTTTGCTGACGTCTGAAAGTTAATTGACGCGACTTTGGATTTTGCGATAACATGCGCAGTGTATATCTACGTGTATTTCTACGTTAGTGACGTTCTCTGAAAACTAAGGGAGATATCAATGTTGGTGACTTAGTTTAGGTCTTCAGCAATTATATTTTCTTCATATAGGTAACAGTTTCGAATACGCACCAGTATATAATCGCACTGTTACCAGTAATGTATCGTTTTGGTGCGGGGGACCCGAAGTTTCGGGCTGTTTTACGCTTATGTTGTCGCGATCGAAACTCCAATTTAAACCCAATCTGATTTAATTAGTTCTTAGTTTGGGCTTTATTTTTTTTATATTTTGAATATGTTTTTTTTTAAATAATTTTTATCATTCACTTTCTTTTTAATTTATTTAGATATATTATTTATCTGTTGGCGGTGTTTTAAAATCGTTGGTAATTGCGAACGCACACGAGGATATGACCCAATATTTCAGAGAAAAACCGTTCAAATCTCGTTTAAGCTACAGCCAAATATATCTGGCCTTTTATATTGGACGACAGCGTGCTCACTGGAAGAAATAATTAACAAATACAATGTACAAAAAAAGGTGATCGTGTTACGTGGCCTGGGATTCATGTTGAAGACAATCATCTCAATAAAATATTGGCTAGAGAAATACCAGGAAACAGATGTTAGGTATTCTGGTCAATTGTCTTTAAAGGCTAACATTTCTGTTTTGTCGTCATTGGTGATAATTGTTTGATTAATGCTATATTGAAATTATCCCGCTCATTTATGTTGAATTCAGACCAGACAGTTTTTGCCATTAATCAGTGATAGAAACTCGAGTAGTCACAATAGTGATAATTTTGATTCTCGTCATTTAAGTGCGTTTATGTTTTTATTTCAAAATTCCTCACAACCACCACCATGGCGAAAAATATCTCCGTTATTGGCGAGTATAATATCAGGTATAGCTGAGAGAAAGTGTCATGTATTTTGTGAAGTTTACTGGTCATAATTAACTAGAATTGGAACAAACAATTAGTAAATCATAATGACTTGAAAACTGAGACAGCTGTACGTTGCCAAGAGTTGACTCCTTGTATGGCTTCTTAGATGTTGCTACATCCGGTGATGACGTCATCAACGTATATATTTTGTTGTAGGTTGCGAGCAGCTTCGTTTCCAATATTATCTTCTGTTAGAGTTTCGATAGCTGCACTTAATATAAATTGGCTACAAATTATCCAAATAGTACGGATTGGAACTGATACGTTTTGAATATTTGTATTATTAATGTTAGCCGTAGATATTTCCCTAAATGAACCAAAAATCATGCGTTAGAGACATGCATATAGAAAATTTGATTTGCTAGTAAATAATTTAATTTTAACACCTTGACTACTTTATTGGCTGTTTATTCTATTGTTTCTAACATGAGCTAATAGTTAACAGACGTTAAAAACTTGCACAGAATGACAAAAACTCGAATGGTTTGTACGGTTTAAAAAAGGCAGAAAAAACCAGAAGCAGACATAATACATAATGCACATCCATGAATATTGGTGATGTTTCTGGAGGTCACAATCCAAATTATATTGCGTATTAATAAGATACCGGATTGTAATCCAGGGTTGAGACCATATGTACATTGCAGGATATCTATATATCCATTATATCGTCATAGTATACATATTGGATACAGGATGGTACGCGAGTAATTTTTATATTAACCGTAATTGAACAAATTTGGACCGTTACATCAGTACACGTCATGTGCTCGGCACTTTTGATGTTGAATGTGATATATTTGTTTGTGCCAAATTAATACCCGTCAGTTGCTGTGTCCTGGTCGAAGTGGAAACCAGTTTAATTCGACTGGCACAAGAATGTTCTGACTGCTTTGTTGTAGTAGTTGTTCATATTGTTAAAATATAGGTGAAATATACAGTACTGTTCTTTTTAAATACGTTGCCGCATGCTTTGTAGTACCTTCTAGGTTCTACCATTTGAAATGGCAGTCGTCGTTGACAAACGACGTCATATTTAAACAATAAATAAAATCATTGTCGGTTAGCAACAGTTGTCAACTAAAGGGGCGTCTGTTTACGTTTTCGAAGCTTGTAGGCATTTTCGTCATTTCTCTGAGATAATGAACACCGATTACTTCATTAACGTATTCAAGTAATATATTATACGAATTTAAATCCCTTTGTAATGTTAAGTAATGCAACTTCTGGTGATTCCGGATTACTGCAAAAGCAGAGTTAACAGACAATGGACTTCTGTCACTTCTAGACGTCCGCTTACGACGCCGTTGATGGTTGTCGCCAGTCTGAGAGTCGGGGGATGATGTAATGATTGACAGGCTAATTAATATTCATTCAGCATCAAGGATATAATTGGTGGAAAATTTCCATAAGCAAACTATCGTCTCGACAATTCTTAAAAAAACGCGCCAAAACTGAAATTTCGATCGCTTGAATTTCACAATATTCTTTGAGATGATGACACGATTTTTTTATGATGGCATTGAAAGACAACGTCAAAGTTGCACTTAATTAGATAATAGATAATACATCGCTGCGAGAATACCAATGCGAGGAAGTTGATGCAAACACTTCTAGTCGTGTTGATTGTGCTAGTGTTGGTCTATTAAATCACTAACTGCCAACTCAATTTCTTGACAGGCAAGCGTCTACTAGAAAGCTTTTAACAATCTTCCATGGTGTCCAATTGTTCTATAGTTGACTCACATACAATGCAAATGACTTCGAGTCGTCGACTCGAATAAGACGGCTGTGATGCATGTTCTTGTCGGCATGTCATTAACGGTAATCTTGATTAAATTTAAAGTTATATGTAAGCATGATCCGCCAATCAAATCCCGTGATATGTGAATTAACCTATGACGTTTATGAAATGCTCATCAATATTAAAAATCCCTTGTTTGTTTCACTGTAACTCAGCGTCGCATCATATTTTCTTTATTAAAAGAAAAAAAAACAGGTATAGTTGAAATTTAATGACAGCCTAGATTGGACCATTATAAAAGTTGAAGTTAACTTTTTTAAACACAATCTAACTTTTGTATTTTATATCATCATAAGTTATATGGGCTGTTTTTGCCAGAAGCGCCAGTTTTAATATTTTGTGCACAATTCAATTGTCTTCTTTATCATTAATTCGATTTTTTACAATTCTGAAGTCCAATTATGTCAAAACTACAGTTAATTGTGTTCTTACACTAGATCCAAATTCTGCGTGTCAAAAAGGTCGAATGGAGATTTTTTTGGCTTCACTGTAGATATTGAGTGAGTGTGTGTTACGAAAACGACACGTCATTACTAACCAATTGTCATACTGCATTTGTATTATGTATTTACAACATATGTGATACCCACAGTCAGCTGGCGCACACATGATAATAAAATAAATACGATATTCACTATATGGAGGCCGCCATATTGAATGACGCATAAAACTAAATAAGAGACAAGTTGTGAAACGCGTTTTTCAGATTCCCACAAATCAGGACAAAAATACCAATCTTTCACAAAAATACGGTCCGTTGGGGTTATATTAAGCCAACCGAAAACAAAATTCGGCCGAATTCGTCGTTTTTTGTTTGGAAAAATCCCTTTAGGTAGACTGGGTGTATATTACTGTATTACTTCAGATGTGTCAATACAAACAGTACAAGTAGCATCAGAAGGTGAGTAGATCAAACCATAGCTGCAGATATGGCTATACAATACAGTTCAACTCACCTACAGGTAGACCAGGTGTATATTACTGTAATACTTCAGATATGTAAATACAGACAGTACAAGTAGCATCAAAATATGAGTAGATCAAACCATAACAACATATATGGCTATACAATACAACTCAACTTACCTGCAGGTACAGGTAGACCAGGTGTATATTACTGTAATACTTCAGATGTGTCAATACAAACAGTACAAGTAGCATCAGAAGGTGAGTAGATCAAACCATAGCTGCAGATATGGCTATACAATACAACTCAACTTACCTACAGGTACAGGTAAACCAGGTGTATATTACTGTAATACTTCAGATGTGTCAACACAAACAGTACAAGTAGCATCAGAAGGTGAGTAGATCAAACCATAGCTGCAGATATGGCTATACAATACAGCTCAACTTACCTACAGGTACAGGTAAACCAGGTGTATATTACTGTAATACTTCAGATGTGTAAATACAGACAGTACAAGTAGCATCAAAAGGTGAGTAGATAAAACCATAGCTGCAGATATGGCTATACAATACAGCTCAACTTACCTACAGATACAGGTAAACCAGGTGTATATTACTGTGATACTTTAGATGTGTCAATACAAACAGTACAAGTAGCATCACAAGGTGAGTAGGTCAAACCATAACAGCAGATATGGCTATACAATGCAACTCAACTTACCTACAGATACAGGTAGACCAGGTGTATATTACTGTAATACTTCAGATGTGTCAATACAAACAGTACAAGTAGCATCAGAAGGTGAGTAGATCAAACCATAACCAGAGTATAGAAGGAGAGAGGGGTTGTGAAACTTTCAATGATTTGTGAGGTGTTACAGTGAATTTCAACTCCTTTTTCTTTTTTACAGCTGAAATAAAGCCGGAGAGTCAAACCAAGACAGTGAGTTGGGGAGATGATGTAATATTGACAATGACCACATCAAAAACTGGATTGATTTGGAAACATAATGGTGTGGATATAGAAGCATGGAATGGACAAAGTAGTATTACTATTACATCAGCTAAACCATCAGATGCTGGAATTTATGAATGTTATACTACTCAACAACAACGACAACATGGATTAAATGGTTTTATGAGACTTATTGTTAGACGTAAGTTCACATGGTTTTGCATAATAGTCATTTCATTACTCCACTCATTTGATCGAAATCTGATAAATATTTGCTATTCTTATTCATACTTTCCATTTAACACAGGTCATAACACAAAAACGAAACATGATATCATACATATACAAATACATTCATATTTGGGGATTTTGCGTTAACATCTTCATTTTTTTATTTAATTTTAAATTTAAAAAGAAATAAATCGCCCAGACTGTGCCAGTCTACCATTGATATTGCGATTGTGAAGAAAGGTTTTGAGAATGCGCAACAAATGTAACAATCTTAAGGTAGCGAGAAGGGAAATTTTCACTTTTTTCTTGATTTTTCAAAAATTGATAAAACGGTTACTTTAGACCTTGATACATCACCCCAGGTTTACAAAAGATCGAAATTGCGAAATAACGTTGCTCAAATTAGTGTTTTAAAACACTAGCAGAAAAGACTACAACTGCCGTTTCGTGGATATTTGCATAGTGTTTATCTTTGGAAGGAATTAAATGATAAAATCGTGTCTGTATACTCTGTTGTTGACGATTCTGATATAACGGGTGATAAGCTTCCAGTTGCAAATGCGTGTTTATCTAACGTCCATTGTCAGCATTATTGTCAGTCGAGACTTCGTCGGAGAAACATGGTCATACAGTATTCATTTCGCCCAACCTTCCGCTTTTACATCGACCGCTTATCGCTTAATTTCCGACCACGCGGTCTTGTCCGACCGGAAACCGGTCGCATTTTAATCGCGTTTTTTTTTTTCGCTCGCTCGCTTATTGAAAACATTGACCGCTCGCCCAAACACTGAAAACTGGCACATGGGTGGTCGAAATGGTGGTTTTGATAGTGAAGTGTGAACATACAACTAGTATTAACTTTATTACATTCTGAACGACACTTCAAATCTAATAGCTGTATTACACTTGTATCGTGAAAGCAACTAAACTGGGACCTCTTGTTACGTGTTTTGGGTGCTTGTTCTAGATGTAATTTTTTTATTTTTATTTTAATGAGACAGTTACGTGAAAAAAGCCTAGGTAACTCCTTTTGACAGAGCAGAGAAACGAGGAAATGTTAGTGATTAATTCCAAAAATAACGATATCGTATCCACATCGGTCCACGTCTGGTAAAATTTGACATTCAATTTTTAAAATTAAGTCACGATCATTGAATGAGCTCGGTCTATACTGTATACGTACCGCAAAAGTGTTCCCACAAACAATATTTTCGACTAAAAACGGCCACATGCCCTGAAAAAATCGAACAGAGCTTGACATGTATGAATAATTTATTGGGCTTAAAAGAAAAACGTGTCAAATTTAGTTATAGCCATAACTATTTGGTGGCCAGTCGATGAACAATTCAATGTCCTTCAGGGCTGAAAATCATCGACGCTACTCTGGTTTACTTTATTTCACAACTTGCAGAGAAAACTGATTCGCATGAGCTCTAATGTATCTTAGCCTAGTATTTTCTTTTTGGACTAAGGTCAAATTCCATCAGTTTGTCAAAATATATGTTTTTCAGCGAATAATTTTGAAGCCTGTCACAGCACAAACAACTATGTGAATCGACGCCGGTGATTGGATTGTACGACGACCCTTCAATTAGCGTCAAATATGCTTTGTTACAACATCATTGATTGGCTGAGAGTCACCTGATCGGAGCACGAACTGGGTCACAGAACCATATTTGTCCGTATTATTAACAGGACTTTGCAAAATAACCACACCCACATTTTCAATCTTTTTTAGCGCGGAAGTTGCCAACAAATGTAAAAAAATCGTGAATTTCATGGATTCGAATAAAATAAAGCAAGCGATTGATAAGGATGATTATTAATATTTTCCCCGATGCTCTTCGAATTTTTATTTTTTTTATTTCAAGGTAAGAAATGGCTAGTTGAAGTTGCATCGTCTTCAATGCGGTTGTTTCACCGCGAACAACTCTAGCTCTGTTTTGGGCATGGTTTAGTTTTGCGATGTAAAATAAAATATATATTAAAATAATAATACTTGATTAATTATTTGGGGTTTCAGCCCACAAATTACGGACATGATCTCCATGAATTACGGTCAATGTTTGTCTTCTCTCGGCTGATTGTCGCGGTGTTGATCGACGCCCTTCCTAAACTCAGTATGGAGAAACCAATGGGGATCGACATTCCAAACAAACAATCGAAATTATCAACGAAAGACGATATTTTTCTAGATATTTACAAACATACTGTCATGACAAACATATGTAAAATTAACAAATACACAAAGAGGTGTAATATTAGGTTTTATTTTAGGCTTAGAAATATTTTATTTCACTCAGCCCATGCATGTAACTGCCATTTAGCTTTACGGTCCTTCAGCATCGGGGGAAAACAACAATAATTATACAAAACACATTGCGAAGACTCAACAATCAGGAAAGAAACCCCAGACAACTATGTCGTACTTGTGTTGAAATACGTATTTCACGTCAGAATATTGTTTAAAATAAAATATTCAGTCCACGCCAAATCGAGGTCAAAGGGTCAGGTTGCATGCATATAATTATATATAGTTAAAAAATCTGACACTCAGTGTTGCACTCTGACACAGCAATTTTTTTTCAAACATCGGCCATTTTGTTTCACCATGAAAACCGTTTTATTAGATGTCTTATCTGAGACACTTGAAGGATTAGCTTGTTTGTAAACTGTCAGCGTGTACAGTGGGACAGTAATGTTTGTCAGAGGATTATCCCTCGTTGTTCGTTTGCATAACAATGGAAAACCCGAACGTTCCTGGAGTACGGACTCAAATGCCAGCAGTTTTCTTCATTTTTCACGCTCGAGCTTGAAATTATTCATTATCTGACACTCTTTATGAGTTCTATGATATCAGTGGTTAATATGTTTGGCCATTTTTAGTGTATATTTATAATAATGCAGCAAATCTACAGTGTTTTATTAACCAAAACTGTTTTTCGCGTTTTTCTCGAGTTGAAGTTTTGATCGAGAACGACTCATTGGGACCGCCGCCAAATCAAGTGCGTTCGGACTAGGACATTCAAACTCGCAGTTATCGTTCAAAAGATAATGATGGTGCGAAATATGTCTGGGTTTTTAAAGAAAATGCTTTGTCACAGAATAATAGTCTGTTAAAGGTGCCAAGTATGAAATAATTTGGGAACAAAAAAACAAACCTGCATGGAAATCGGAATAATAGGTCTTTTGATTATCGGAGACGCATTTCAATGGACTTGATTACGGACAATGCATAACTTAAATTTCACCAGGAAATTCCGCAGTGTGCTCTCGCAATCGCGTACTTAGTCATTTTTACAAGGTTCGCCATTTTTGATGTCACGTGGTCATTATGTAAACAATGTCTGTCCAGTTTGTGCGAACTTGCACCTCTATACTTAGTCTTTTGATATATATAACCTAAATTACTGTTCTGAACGAGACAACAGACAGAGAATGTTTTATTTAAAAACGCCACAAAACCTTCTCGCTACCTTAATTGGTCTTTGCATTCATTTAGTCAAGAATAATGACGATTACGTAATCCGGCTTTTGTTCGTACTGCATTTAGGCTGACCTGTCTTAGGAATTAAAATTAGGACCGGTCCAGTTTCCGTGCGTAACTTATTTAAACTGACCCAAATATTAATGTTCATGCTCACACACGAAATTTAGTCAAGCCTAAATTTTCAATATGAAACCTCCTAATGCCGAATCCAATATGTTTCAATGTATGTAATTGACACTGAATTCATGCGCAATAAAGAATACAACAGAACAACAATTATTAATATACAGATATAAATCACCGCCAAATATTTTCATAATCTGTATCAACAGTGACATGCGTTCATTCCGTGTTTACCAAATATAACATTTCTAAATTTGTGCTTAAATCTCCAGTTCCCGTTCTCAAATTGACTTTTTCCGAGTTTTCGCAAACGTTTTGTTCTGCCGTGTGATGGCGCTGCAAATACAACATTCGTGTGATTTGAGCCGTTAGGAGTTTGTGTACACTTGGGCTAAAAGTCAATATGGCAACTACATTGATATGTGCGAATTAACTGAATTGTAATGTCTTCGCTGAAAAACTCGTTCATGAAAAACAGTAAAAAATTAATGTATGTGTTGTAAGGACGTATTTAAACGTATCGCAAAATATAGAGTAAATATGAAATGACTTGTCATCTACGGTTCCTCAGCTACAGAAGCAGCGCCGTGTTAATGGACGTTGTTATTCGCGTGAGAGTTGTCATTACAATTTTCATTGGTGGGTTTTACGGAGATGAGATTCATTGTGTTTTGATTATTTGATTCGCAGAAATAGAGCAAAGTATACATTAAAAGACAAATGCTCTTTTTTAAATTTGTTCTCTGAATATACATTTAAAGATAAGTACACATCTGCTACATCATGTAGGCAAATTAACGGGTTGACCTCAGGTCAAGAAGTATCGGGTGACTTAGAATGTTAGGACTATAAATACCTTTAGTTTATTATGATTGTCAAGAATTATGTTATTATACCTCACATAGGATTGGAGCGCTATATTCTGGGATGCTGTATCTTTTTATTAATCAAAACTATACTGTAATAACACAGCAAATGCATATCGAGACTGAACTGACTGAACAAAACCATGACGGAGTCGACTTAGGCGGGGGATATACCTGACACGCAACCTATTCAAACGTGCAAACGTATATACGTTTGTCAAGTCCACTGATTGGATGGTACCCGCGAGAAGGTGCATGCGGCACACGATATGAATGAACAACAACCCAGTCTCGCTGATTGGTGGATTTGGACGGCACTCGTGCATACCATTGTACAGGGGCTGGTGTCTACAAAACCGTTGCGTGATGTTACTCATGGCTGATTATCAATGAGGTACACCTTGTGCACGTATATTATATGAATATGCTTATTAATTATTGGGCTAAATATTTTTGAAACTTCCACTTGAAATTCTCTGTATTAAAAACACTGAATTAATTTAAATTTATTTCATTTATATAAAAATGATCCAAACACAAAAATAAGGAACGACTATTTAACCACGCCATTTTTTTAAAAATAATTTACATACCATCTCATAACACAAGAGTTTCAATGTAATATATATTTTTTAAAAGATGTTCACTAGTTATAGACGAGACAACAAAACCAGACAAAGAGCATGGCAATATTTACTAGTAGCAACCGTTCCAATGAATATCATTAATACTAATTTTCAGGTTCATGCTGACAAAATAATTCACTGCAAACAAGTCGAGATTGGAACAAGCCCCTAGATCAGGCATATTGGCATAAATGAAAGTCTACAGCTTACAATGACAATGACGGCTGTTTATTGGCCGAGTGATACTATCATAAACGAAATTCATATCGCAATTTACATATTATAATGATTTTTGCATAAAAATTGATTCTATGGCAACACACCATAGTGATTTCCTTTCTGATAAAACGCAAGATCTATGTTATAGCCCGATGTATGGTCGCAATACTTTTTGCCGATAGCATTAGTAGAATGTCTTTCAAATATAATCCCGGTTTGGTTTTTTATACAATCCAATGTGCTAAGTGACGTGAGTCAAGTTTCGACACCTACTGTTTAATTGTTTTAACTGCCAGTCTACGTCAGCTTCTGGCAAATTATGGACGCGGTTGATTTTGAAACTCCATCGGCACTTTGATTCTTGACGAATAATTTCCCATTTAAAACATTTCCAAAATTTTCAGGCAGACTCTGTGGGGAGTTATCTCTTGTTGTCTGCGTAATATGGCGATGACAGGCAAACTAGACATTACGCGGTACGGATTTGAGTAAAATATATCAAAAATAATAAAAGTCACACAAATGTTTATAAAATCGAGTACTTGAGACAAGATTTGCGTTTGACCTTCTACTCTAAATGTAATAGACTATTATCCCGTACAACATTACGTCATAGTATACCAAGCTAATTGTGTTGTTGACAGTCTACTCATATGTTAATTATAACGATGAATCATTGAAAGAAACGGTAACGCGATATTACACGCATATACGTACACAAACAGATATTCCAGTTTATTGTATTTTTTGTTGTTTATTGTATGTGCAGGAATTCTTTATAATTAAACATTCCATTATTTACATTTATAATTATTACTTTGTCAGCCATCATAATTATTATTTAGTTTGTTTCATGTTTATTTTATTGTCTGTGGTATAAACTAGTTTATATAATATCTAGTAACGCTCATTTGTACATTGGGAGTCACTCTGAATATATTGGAATTCTGTTGTGTGCTTGATCATACAGTAACCACGTCCCACATAAGTGGTGAAACTATTTTTCTTTAGCCAAATAAATAAAGTGGGAACAATTTATTTCTGCAATGTTATTAGCCTGTCCATATCAACGAAGTTCGATTTTGGTGTAACTAGCATTTCCAAGATATTTGTAAAATTTGTAGAAATAAGTCATTTATACTGCTGATAACGAGAACCAGATATTATGTGCTCCAGGATCTGACAAAAAGATAAGTGTAGCTTATAGATGTTTCCATTATGAATATAAATACAAAAAGTGACAGGTAGTACAATGCAGTTTCATACCTCTTTTCAAATGTTGCTATATATATATATATATATATCTATATATATCTATCTATATATATATATATATATATATATATATATTTGAGAACTTCTATACATTCATGTTGTGTTGGAACATTAATATAAATATAGTTCATATTAAGTACAACAAGGAACTAAAAATTGTGATCAGGAAAGTTGACTTCATCCCACATAGTATTTATATATAGAAGTCACAGCCAATACGACTGCATTCACAACTGGATAGTATATGTAGTCATGATTTCAATGTTTATATCTGCTTTTGTTCCCACAGAATTGTTCCCACTTAATTTTTTCTAGTGTTTCCCCGCGATATAAAATCTTGAATTTAAAAAAAATAAATAAATAAAATGCAGTGTTTACACATGAAATAAAGGTGGCACCAGGTAATGCTATATTCGATGAAGACATTCTAGCTCCAGTGTGTGCAAAGCACACAAGAGGTGTGCTTGTCTGTCAGCAAAATCACAAACAAATATTATGCATATGTACTTTGGTATAATGTGTAGTCATAATTAGATTTAGGGCCATGACTATGCATATTAGTGAGATAATTTGCATGTAATCTCATTTTAGTTTGTTCAACTGAGGGATTACCTTGACTTCAGTGAAAGGTAAACTGTATAATATAATATTTGAGACAAGGTGGCCTCGTAGAGTTAGATAAACTGACCAAATATTTATTTTGAAGGGTGTAGCTTCAGACGCGCATATTTGACATTTTGGGGGGTTTTAGAAAAGCATTAGATAGCCTTTTTCATTATCCAAGGCCATGCACGTTCATTGTCAGTATTGTTATGCAAATTCAAACTAGCTAATCATTTACAACCTTCCAAGCCAGTGCAGATTAGCCCGTCATTTGCTTCTTGTTCTTTGTGGTGCTTGGTCAATGTCGAATATTTCGTGTTTGCTGAGGGATTACGTTAGTCAGGACCGACGTGGGAATCACCAGTGGCTCTCTCAACTAGTGCAAAAATCGCACTTATTCATCGATCTGCTATTTTACTCAAACATTTCAGTCGATATTCTTTTGATGATAATAATTTTTTAATTGAACTCGTATCCATTTGTATGCTCCTTCACATGTGGAACAGCAAACCAGGATTCAAATAACAGTTGTTTTTTTTCACATCGAAGTAGCATTGCAAGTAGAAACTGATTGCATAGGCATCGTCAGAAACGTCATCATCTGATCATATCTAGCTGTACTTCCTTCCACCGAGGGCATGATTTGGTTCGTGCTTAGCCTTCAAGTAGCAAATCTCTGCATCTGCAGAGTGTCGGCCCTGACCATCTACTGGGATGGAGATCGCGCGATTTTGTGTAAATTAATGCTAAGTAGGAATGTAGTTTTAACTTTATTTATCAGAAGTACATGTCACGCATATTGTTCTAATTATTACAGGTTGTCCTAATGGTAAATATGGTGACACATGTCTAGATAACTGTCCTACATGTTTTAATGGAGGTATATGTAATGCAGACACTGGAGAATGTATATGTCCACCAGGATTTACAGGAAATGACTGTAATACAGGTAAATGAAATAATGACAAATATTAATTGATCTTTTAGTTGTTTACAAACTTACTTAAATTACCAATGTATGCACTATGAACAAAATATGTCTTATTATAATGATAAAATACACAATTGCAATTATTCAAAATTAGCAGAAATAAAACATTCATTAAACATAATAATAAGTAGACAAAATGAAGACATTCATACTATTATTAATATTAGGAACAGATGTTAGTAATATGCTCTCCAAGATCTGTGAATCAGATAAGTGTAGTGGACCAAGTGAGTACTCTTATAAATAAAAAAAGTGACAAGTGTAATTGTTTCTACCTTTTCAAATCTCGCTATTATATTAGTTTGCTTACATATATATATTACTGCACTATTAATTAGCAACTTTTATAAAATTCATGCTGTAACATTATATACAGGATATTACGATTAATACAATATTAGTTTTAATTCAGATATTAGCTTGTATTGGCTTCTTTTATTATACTACTCATGTAGTTTTATTCCATAAGAAACACTGGGATTAATAAAATAAGCAATGTTGTAATTATTATACTATGTTTATTTCGTAGGAACTTGCTAAATGCTATATACACGTACTACAATGTTCACCCATTCCCAAATGACATGAACTGATTTAATTCATTCTTAGTACACATGTGAAGTCTTACACAAATACTTTTTTACATTCCAGATGAATGATTAGAGAACAATTTAGGGGCATTTAAAGTGCAAACAAAAATGTTTAGTCATTGTTGGTAAAAAAAATGCAATACATGTGTTTTAAGTTGTAACGTTTGTAACGTCTAAAGTGTACAGCTTCATTTTCTTTTTGGATCTGTCTTTGTTATGTATGGTTTTCCATACTGTGCTGCATCACAAGTCTGCAATTTACTGACTTATTATTACCATTTATATATGGAACAAAAAATTCATAACAATCACATTATTCCATGTTGGAGAAATCAATGAGCACAAAAAGTTTCATTCAGTTTTACACTTAAAAGTGTTATTATTGAGTGATTTTTTTATGTTTTTTATTTGTCTGTGACAATTGACTATAGTTAATGTAATAACGCATTGATTTGAGCCAAATTATATAATACGTCTATTTATCGTGTAGAAAACATAGGACCATCTTGGTTGAATTTTGGTTGTCAAATAACCTTGCTGTGATCTCTATTTTCTATAGTATATAGTACGTTGTTCTCTTGTTGATGTCCACTAACAAATCAATTTTTGCCAAACGAAAAATATAATGGATAATTCGTTATTATATACTACATTATGTCTACTATAATAAATTGTACAAGGTATATTGTTTCTCTGAAGTATGGAGCAAAGCGAAATGCTGGGATCAGATGGCAAACTATGTGGTCGAGCAACACACTATGTGTCCCCGCATCCAAGATGCGTCATAAGATGCATATCGGGGATCTAATTGATCAAGAAAAGCAGCAACACAAAATTGCCGTCAGGATTCTGCCGATGCTATGATTATATTTAAATGAAAGACATTTATATGTATCATGCTACTGCCAGCTAGTTGATCCCGGAATTATGAATAATTGTATCACTTTCCTGGTACAAAACTACTCCGAGTAATACTTGTAGAATCTTCAGTTTCTCACTTTTCCGACAGATGACACAGGCTGGGAATTTGGGTGCCAGTAGTTTAGCTGTTATAAACTTGTGCCGGCATTCTCAAGCTTCAATAACCCATACAGGGACGAAGAAGAAATTTCTGTTCACGTCGAATGGTTTTCAATTACAAGATGAGTGATACACATTGCTAACATTGTGATAACTTTTGGAATCCTTAGTGAAATCGC
Organism: Saccoglossus kowalevskii; assembly: GCF_978046115.1. Classification (NCBI taxonomy): domain Eukaryota; kingdom Metazoa; phylum Hemichordata; class Enteropneusta; family Harrimaniidae; genus Saccoglossus; species Saccoglossus kowalevskii. The sequence continues at coordinate 23,841,166 of NC_140649.1, read as the reverse complement.
TGATGACGCCATGATGATGTTTGGGCTGTCCACGATCTGTGTAATAACTACCTACATCCTATGTGACATTGCTGCTGTCATGAGTGTTAGTGTTTCTCACACTGTGAAGTTTGTGTAATTTGAAATCTAACACAATGATGATTGTTGCCGCAGAGCTGGTTCACCGTCATGCTAGTGTTTCTATGCGTCGGCAATGACATGCACTGCCTGATTCCTCACTATCACAGAAACATTGTTGATCGTTTGATTATCATACTCGATTGGGAAGAAAGTGTATTGGTTAAATTAAGCGAGACCCTTGCAGAACCAGTTCTGTCCGATGATGTTTTGATGGAAATGCCTGTCATTAGGTCTGCATGATTGGACCTTTATAGTCTTGTTCGGGATCCATACTGTCGGTGACAAATCTAGCTACGCCCTGGCCCTCAACTAGACGAGAGGTGATAGCAAGCATATCCGATATAACATCTACAAACAACACACTGCATTATGAGGTTCTGCCATCAGCTGTGAAGTACAACCCGACTTGCACAACCACGAACACCAATCAGGGATCTCAGTACTTTAGGTGACAACGTTCCCACAACAAGTTAGCACCTCCTTATATGAATAATATGTTTATATGTAATACATCAGAGAATGGTTGTATTCGTGAACAGTCTACCAATAACTGGTTCCCACATATGAAATAGTTCAGAGCATGATATCGAAAAATAAGTCTTTTTGGAGACTTTTTAATACTTACTAATACCTACTAAATGTTTCTATGAACCACTGTTAACCACTCCTCAATTGTTTCTGATATTTTTATTGTATATATTTGAGTTTTATGTTTATTGTTGAAGTTACATGTATACTTATTGTGTTACCCTCATTGAATAAAGTTAAAATTGTATAAATAAAATAAAATTCAAGATGGTTACTGTATGAGCTATCGGGCAGTATAAGACATAGTGGCATTAGTGAAGCGAACACTGGCGTCCAAAACTTTATACACAGTATATACTCTTTCACTATACTGTGTATTAGGTGCTAGCATTTGACTTGCACTGTCTTAATTAGGATTGGGCTTGGGGTGAGTGTGGTGCCTGTGGTTTTACTTTCTTGATTCACATTCAAACCACTTTGTCTAACATAGGCAAATATCTAACTAAAACAAATAGTGGCAGTAATTGGAGAGACAACATAGTAAAAGTGCTGTTACAGTTGGCCCAAGTTTTTATTAGTCTTTCTAATTACTTACACTGACCGCCCACGTACCGGCGGCTCATGATCCTTTGGAAGCTGTTGTGCTTCAGCACGGAACGGTGAACCAAAGCTGAAAAGCCCACTGATATTATCCATAAACCCCAGAGATGCCGCGCGCCTAGTGGTAGATATCGTGATCATTTTTTAATCACGGAGGTATACTGGCTGGTTATACCCACAAAATGCGTTGGAACATGCGGCAATCAAAACTACGCTCATAAAGTCGTGTGGCATGCAGAATGAACCCTTTCTGTGCAAATAACTCTCAGCAATGTCTCAAAGTATTATTTTAATATTCAAATAATAACACACATTTGTAAAATCAATATCACAATTTGTTGGATGCCCAAGTAAATGAAAGTCATGACCATAATATTTAGAAGCCAGAGGTGAAGGAACATATTCCTTGAATGACCCTGTGTTATTTCTTTTACCACATCTAACAGACATCCACTATGCACGATTACATCTAACATAACATTTCTCAAACCCGCTATTATGGTTAGAGTATGCAATATTTTGTTACAATACTCAGAAACATGTGTTTGTATACGTACATTGGTTCATGAAACATACCATGGACCAGATGACCAGATAACAATGTCAGCATGCCTTGAAGGTAACAATAGGGGTTCTCACATGAACGCGCTCCACCTTATATCTGTTCTCGACGAACATCGGTGTCGTGCACGTAAAACGCTCACAGTGTAGAAAGCACCGCAAATAACTAAGCTGGAATATTTAACCATCGACGAATTGTATAGTCTCATATTTCGCTGTGTCTCCTTCTCTAAAATGCACTTGATTCGGTATTGCAGCTATTTTTTTATTTTTTATTTTATTAAATATAATTGTTCTAGACTCATCACTACGTTTGTGGTGTACTGTTACAAAGTAATATGTTCAGTGAGAGCATGTTGCCCATTTCAAGATTTGACTGGTTTCTCATGCTCTAATCATGTTTGTCATTTAGTCACCAATCACGTTGTTTCCAGTTCCCTAACATTTTTCACTGCTGTGTGATTTCATTGTTCGATTTAAATCAATTTAATTTATTGAAGACACATTTATCACGGCACAGCACATCTTGGTGTGAATAGGGAGTCCTTCTACCCAGCCGCTGTAGTGTAGTTTATCAAACTAATCAGCTTGCACGGTGTTCGAATAAAACTCTATCTTCAAAATTAGATTCAGTTTAATGGTTAAAATCTAAAAACATAATGCATTATACTATTTATCTACAATTGTTTCCATATTTCAGGTTGTGCAAGAGGCAGATGGGGCAAATCATGTGAGCGCAGTTGTTCAAGTTCCCCTACATCTTGTAAAGGACAGATGTTTTGTGTTTCTGATCCATATGGATGTTCATGTCTTGCATCACATGGGGGATTAGATTGTTTAACAGAAGGTAAGTTGAATAAATGCATCTAATATTCACAGAAATGTAATAGCTGTTTGTAGATTTGAATTCTATTTACGGATTTCAAGACATTGAGCCTTCACTTATAACATCTGTAAAATGTTTATTAATGTATATATTTAGCATTGAATGTGATCGTTAATGTGTATATGCGCTATAAAACTATAATCAAACTTTTTCCCTTGTAATATTATTTGTAGTACGTAGCATGTCATATTATATTGTATTGAATGGGTCTGCTTTACTAGTCGGCACTACAAACAGTGCTACGTGCTTTGATGACAGATCTTAGTGTTATCCAATAAAATATCTCCATTTCTTCTGTATGGAAATTATTTAAAAAAACAAGTAACGCTTGAAAACTTCAAATTACGTAAATAGACGCCAGCAAAAACAGTTGAATAAATCCAGGAATGAAACATAAGTTGCTGATTACCGAATGATAGAGCATTATGACAAATAAATTATCAGTAATGTTAACACAACTAAAATGAATTGTCTGAATGAGTATTGATAGTACTGTAACACATTATGAAATATGCAATGTATAGCCTTGTGTATGGTTTTCAAGCAATGTAGCTTCACTGCATTCGAGCCTTTAATGATTTATTATGATTTACATTTGAGCTTAAATTCTATGCTGTCTCTAAGTCGCTTGTGTTCAATATAGGGTTGCCTGTCAGGTCGCATTTTATCAGATGCACATCTTTTCAAGTAACTATAATCTCTCAGAATAATCTATTTCAAAAGTATTACCTTAATACTTTACAGGAAACCAATGTATATAAACTGTGCTCAAGTAATCTACTAATACTGCATATAGCAATGCTAGCTATTTTATACTCCAGATTTGACTGTGTTTTATAATGTACCTGACAGGTAATTATTTTGTAGCTGTAGAGATTTTGTAGAAAATTTACATTTTTCAAGTGTGATTGCAACTTTATTTACATCCGTGAAACCTTTAATAACTGAATATTTTACTCATGTGTGCACGTTATGGGGTAATGCGCAGATGTGATTAGGTTTTCGTTGAAAACTAAGCATGTTAAGGTACGAAAGGGGAACACAAGTTATATTTTATTTAAGATTAGGACTTTCCACGCCAGTTACTATGCATGCAGTTATGACAATGTATATGTTTTCAGAAAGCTGAGATATAGCAGAATACGATCAAATATGTTTCGTATTAATATTTGCTCAATTAAGTTACGATTTATGCCGCGAACCTCCTAAACAGATTTTGTTTGCGCGATTGACCGTTTCTCGGTGTTTTTTTTTTTTTACTATGTTTCTGATTTTTTCACTGTTGCCTCATAGGATAATGATCTTTGAAAATGCGTCTCGGAATTGCTATGTGCCCCATAGTTCTGGAGATATAGTCCGTTGAACATTATGGACTAAAATTTTATAAACTCAACGCCAACGGCTCACATAAACGTCTATGAGACATAATATTTTAGCCCATTTTGTGGCGAATAGATTGTTAATTTATACATCGTTAGCGCAAAGTAAAGTGTTACAAGATGACATCTTCAATAGTCAAAAATTAGTTCCCGTAAAAACTCAATAAAACGTTTCTTCGAATTTGACCACTTATAAACAGCAAATATCTACCATTCCGATCAAACTGTATAAATGTACAACTATATGATCTGCGAGAACTGTTATATCGTGAAAAAATGGATGGTTGTTTCTCAAAAAAGTGGGTGCTAACTTGAACAACATGGCGTTCAGCGCAGTTAATTTATTCAGGCCCCTTGTTATGTTAAACTGCGTCATCAGTACAATTGGTTCTCTAAACACAGGTCGGGCCATCATGACAACATATATTTACTTACGGGATACACGTCAATATGTCACTGCCAATTTCATTTACAGACTGTAATTCTACTATGAGCCAGCGTCTGTATCCAGGATTTCCATCTCGTCGTCGTTGTCTGAACTGTCGGTGTCGCAGTGACAATCATTTAGGAAATTTTGTTTGCGCCGAACTTTTGTTGTAACTGTCGATAGGCTCGTTTTCAAAGCACTCCGCAGGCTGACTATAATATTAGCCCAGGTCACTTTAATTTTTGCCATGATTTTATTAAGTTATTTTAATATTTTAAAAAACACTGCGTTGTTAAAACACAGTAATGTTTGCTTGTGCTTCGCGATCGCATAACGGACACTAATTATAGATTACACAGGATATAATAAAGTTGGATGGTCAGCAAATCAGTATGCAAATTAAATCCTTTGTCTTCCGTCTGCCTTTCAACACGATGTTTAAATGTATGGAGGGCATGTTTACCCACAACTAGATTTTTTGGAATAAACTGAAATTACGCATCAAATGCATTGCGCACAGTAAACTTGAACTAAAGACAAAGAAAGTACACAATATAATGTTTCATAATCCGAATTATTATGCACAGACCTGTTTAACTTTGAATATTTTTTTTTAATATTAATCACCTGTTAATTTACTGCTTTTACATTGAGTACTAATTATCCCACCACAATGAAACTTGTTACATATATGCTCTAGAACAATGCGCAACCTGCTGCTAAGTTTGGGGTTAAAATCTGTTTATATTAATTACACATGTTGCATAATAATTCATAATATTTCGGTTTAATCAAATTTTAATAAATTGGATACATAGATGGTCTGTGATATATTTCACTGACTTTATTAGTGTTACATTAAAATATGTGCATGTTAATCGCCTGATTTTCATAATTAGACACTTGTCATCCTACTATCTATCACCTATCATCTTATTTCAATGAATGAAAAATACTCTATTACAGTGTGACAATCTAATTCGTTTTTAATTTATATACATCCAAAATAATTCTCATTATTGGTGATAAAATGAAAACTTGGACATGTATGTCACATGAAAAGATTCCACCACAGGTCTTTATAAATTGTGCATATCATAAAATATTAATTTGATACAAAATCAAAATACATCTTGCAATTATAACCTAAAGGCTAGATTTACGATGACATTTAGCGGTTCAGTGCAAAAGATACTTTTACAAACAGTACATTTAGCTTTTTTTTGGCAACACAAGTAATGTTATAAATAAATGCCTAAATCTATATTTATATACATCGATAGTTATATATCCATAGGTACATATCGATTTCACAATCTGTTCAAACTTTAAAGCTTATAACACATTTATATTGTTGACATGTGTTACATTATGGTTGTTCATGATCATTCAGTATTTGATGATCGCATTTAAAAAAACATAATAACACATATTGTTGTACAGTCTTAATTGTTTTACTGATACCCAGTTGCAATAAACAAATGGAACAACAACAATTTTAAGTCCATCTTTTCTAGTATACAACCTAATTCAGGCAATTATTGCGTGTTGCGACATCAATATGAAGTCCATGAGTTGGAAAAAAATGATGCGGAAAATGTGAGCTATGTACAACTATACTACTGTACTTTTCAAAGGAGGGTACATGTGGAAGGCTTCAATACAATATGCCATTTAGATACAATAGAAAACAGTTCAAATAGTGCAATGATAAAAGATCTGAATAAAAATAGGATAATAACGTTGATCTAAATTGCAAGTAGTCTCCTTCTTTCGTCTGGTATTTGACACACATTTTTCTACGTAAATTGTCAAAGCGTATGGAATTGTGCTTCAGTCTATAATGAGATACCAAATTCTGATTCTTAATCTCAATTAAAGTCAACTACAGGGATCAAAACGCTCACATGAATTGTTTTCCTCAACGAAAGGAGGCAAAACGGATAGTATCGCTCTATATCAAGTCGTTGACTCACTCCATTGTTAGGGCTTATTTTTCTCATGTTCGTCGTGTGTCATGGAGGATATTGGGTTTGCATATACATTCTAGAACCAACAAGAGTTCATATACTACAATAAATTTAGTAACAAACTAAGTCATTGGTGATATGCAGTGTGTTGACAGCCGGCGAATGAAAATCATTCTGTTATCTCAAGTATCTTAATACAGGTTATGCTGGTGATCTAACATGGCGGGACACAAACTTACTAACACTACACACACTGATTGTATTTATGGACAGTGCACACATGTCATGTTGAGTTTACTATTATTATTATGATTAATCAGATTTATGTTTCTCATTACAGTGGCCATGCTAAACTGTAGTTCATTCCTGTCTTCATTCAGGGTCACTAGATGTTGTGGGTGCTGGGACCCAGTGTTAGAGAATATTATATTATAGCATTATCAATTCCAGTGGGTTTTATGACGTCATTGCAGCAGATTATTCGCGATAATGTATCCCATTATTGAGCATCAAGGCCCCGTGCCGAGTGCCATGGATATGAATACAATGTTGTTTTCGAAAACGATTAAAGGAGAAACTATTTAAAATTAAAAGAGAAATTGTCCCATAACAAGTATTTTATGGTAAAATCAGCATAAAATAAAATGATTTATTGCCAATAACATCGGATTTCAATATCGAAATCTTACAATTTTGTGAGGGCATCATCGTCTGCTCTGTACGCTAAAGCACGCTCGATCGAAGCGTTCCATCCTGTTCTTGTAGCCTGTCGACTAGGTCGCCCTATTGTATTGATGAAATGAAATTAACCGGGTGATTTATCCAAGCAAATGCGATAAACGAAGTTGGGGTATGATTTTTTTTCTGTTTTTGTAGTGAGTAGTACTACACAATATGCAAAACAGGATCGACGAATGACTGACGTGATTTGTATTTCTCAGCGTCGACTTCCCGGTAAATATCACAGTCCGGGCACAGTTTGCATATGGGATGGCGGGTCGTTCGTTATTGTTTAAATAACAATTTATGTGTCTGGTGAAATAAAACCTGAAATGGATTATTTGATGACGTCAAGTCATGGAAAGTCTACTGAATGTTTTCAAAACTTAAGCCATTCTTTTTCTTATTACCAGATTGTCCTTCTGGGATATATGGAGCTGGATGTACACAGATATGTCACTGTACCAATGGATGTAATACAAAAGGAGAATGTATTAGCAGTCCTGGTGATTGTGATACAGAATGGAGTGGTAATAAGTGTAAAGGTATGACTATGATATCACATCAGATATGTCATTTCATCAATGGGTGTAATTACAAAAGGAGAATGTATTTTCAGTCCTGGTGATTGTGATACAGAATGGAGTGGTAATAAGTGTAAAGGTATGACTGTGATATCACATCAGATATGTCATTTCATCAATGGGTGTAATTACAAAAGGAGAATGTATTTTCAGTCCTGGTGATTGTGATACAGAATGGAGTGGTAATAAGTGTAAAGGTATGACTATGATATCACATCAGATATGCCATTTTATCAATGGGTGTAATTACAAAAGGAGAATGTATTTTCAGTCCTGGTGATTGTGATACAGAATGGAGTGGTAATAAGTGTAAAGGTATGACTATGATATCACATCAGATATGTCATTTTATCAATGGGTGTAACTACAAAAGGAGAATGTATTAGCAGTGCAGGTGATTGTCATACAGAATGGAGTGGTAATAAGTGTAAAGGTATGACTATGATATCACATCAGGTATGTCAGTTTACCAATGGGTGTAATTACAAAAGAAGAATGTATTAGCAGTACTGGTGATTGTGATACAGGATGGAGTGCTAATAAGTGTAAAGGTATGACTATGATATCACATCAGGTATGTCAGTTTACCAATGGGTGTAATTACAAAAGAAGAATGTATTAGCAATACTAGTGATTGTGATACAGAATGGAGTGGTAATAAATGTAAACGTATGACTGATATCACAACAGATATGTCAGTTTACCAATGGGTGTAATTACAAAAGGAGAATGTATTAGCAGTCCTGGTGATTGTGATACAGAATGGAGTGGTAATAAGTGTAAATGTATGACTATGATATCACATCAGATATGTCAGTTTACCAATGGGTGTAATTACAAAAGGAGAATGTATTTTCAGTCCTGGTGATTGTGATACAGAATGGAGTGGTAATAAGTGTAAAGGTATGACTATGATATCACATCAGATATGCCATTTTATCAAAGGGTGTAATTACAAAAGGGGAATGTATTTTCAGTCCTGGTGATTGTGATACAGGATGGAGTGGTAATAATTGTAAAGGTATGACTATGATATCACATCAGATATATCAGTTTACCAATGGGTGTAACTACAAAAGGATAATGTATTTTCAGTCCTGGTGGTTGTGATACAAGATGGAGTGGTAATGAGTGTAAAGGTATGACTATGGTATCACATCAGATATGACAGTTCATCAATGGCTGTACTTACAAATGGAAAATGTATTAGCAGTCTTGGTGATTGTGATACAGGATGAAGTGGTAATAAGTGTAAAGGTATGACTATGATATCACATCAGATATGTCAGTTTACCAATGGGTGTAATTACAAAAGGAGAATGTATCAGCAGTCTTGGTGATTGTAATACAGGATGGAGTGGTAATAAGTGTAAAGGTATTACTATGATATCACATCAGATATGTCAGTTTAACAATGGATGTAATTACAAAAGGAGAATGTATTAGCAGTCCTAGTGATTGTGATACAGGATGGAGTGGTAATAAGTGTAAAGGTATGATATGATATCACATCAGAAATGTCTGTTTACTAATGAGTGTAATTACAAAGAAGAATGTATTAGTAGTAATGGTGATTGTGATACATGATGGAGTGGTAATAAGTGTAAAGATGAGACTGTGATATCACATCAGATATGTCAGTTTACCAATGGGTGTAATTACAAAAGAAGAATGTATTAGTAGTACTGGTGATTTTAATACAGAATAGAGTGGTAATATATGTAAAGGTATGACTATGATGTCACATCAGATATGTCAGTTTAACAATGGATGTAATTACAAAAGGAGAATGTATTAGCAGTCCTAGTGATTATTATACAGGATGGAGTGGTAATAAGTGTAAAGGTATGACTATGATATCACATCAGATATGTCTGTTTACCAATGGATGTAATTACAAAAGGAGAATGTATTAGCAGTACTGGTGATTGTGATACAGGATCGAGTGTTAATAAGTGTAAAGGTATGACTATGATATCACATCAGATATGTTAGTTTTCTAATGGATGTAATTACAAAAAAAGAATGTATTAGCAGTCCTAGTGTTTGTGATAAAGAATGGAGTGGTAATAGGTGTAAAGTTATGACTATGATATCACATCAGGTATGTCAGTTTACCAATGGGTGTAATTACAAAAGAAGAATGTATTAGCAATACTAGTGATTGTGATACAGAATGGAGTGGTAATAAATGTAAACGTATGACTGATATCCCAACAGATATGTCAGTTTATCAATGGGTGTAATTACAAAAGGAGAATGTATTAGCAGTCCTGGTGATTGTGATACAGAATAAAGTGGTAATAAGTGTAAAGGTATGACTATGATGTCACATCAGATATGTCAATTTACCAATGGGTGTAACTACAAAAGGAGAATGTATTAGCAGTCCTGGTGATTGTGATACAGAATAGAGTGGTAATAAGTGTAAAGGTATGACTATGATATCACATCAGATATGTCAGTTTACCAATGGGTGTAATTACAAAAAAAGAATGTATTAGCAGTCCTAGGGATTGTTATACAGAATAGAGTGGTAATAAGTGTAAAGGTATGACTATGATATCACATCAGATATGTCAATTTACCAATGGGTGTAACTACAAAAGGAGAATGTATTAGCAGTCCTGGTGATTGTGATACAGAATAGAGTGGTAATAAGTGTAAAGGTATGACTATGATATCACATCAGATATGTCAATTTACCAATGGGTGTAAATACAAAAGGAGAATGTATTAGCAGTACTGGTGATTGAGATACAGGATGGAGTGGTAATAAGTATAAAGGTATGACTATGATATCACATCAGATATTTCTGTTTACCAATGGATGTAATTACAAAAGGAGAATGTATTAGCAGTCCTGGTGATTGTGATACAGAATAGAGTGGTAATAAGTGTAAAGGTATGACTATGATATCACATCAGATATGTCAGTTTACCAATGGGTGTAATTACAAAAAAAGAATGTATTAGCAGTCCTAGGGATTGTTATACAGAATGGAGTGGTAATAAGTGTAAATGTATGACTATGATATCACATCAGATATGTCAGTTTACCAATGGGTGTAATTACAAAAGGAGAATGTATTAGCAGTACTGGTGATTGTGATACAGGATGGAGTGGTAACAAGTGTAAAGGTATGACTATGGTATCACATCAGATATGTCAGTTTACCAATGGATGTAATTACAAAAGAAGAATGTATTAACAGTCCTGGTGATTGTGATACAGAATAGAGTGGTAATAAGTGTAAAGGTATGACTATGATATCACATCAGATATGTCAATTTAGCAATGGGTGTAACTACAAAAGGAGAATGTATTAGCAGTCCTGGTGATTGTGATACAGAATGGAGTGGTAATAAGTGTAAAGGTATGACTATGATATCACATCAGATATGTCAATTTACCAATGGGTGTAACTACAAAAGGAGAATGTATTAGCAGTCCTGGTGATTGTGATACAGAATAGAGTGGTAATAAGTGTAAAGCTATGACTATGATATCACATCAGATATGTCAGTTTACCAATGGGTGTAATTACAAAAAAAGAATGTATTAGCAGTCCTAGGGATTGTTATACAGAATGGAGTGGTAATAAGTGTAAATGTATGACTATGATATCACATCAGATATGTCAGTTTACCAATGGGTGTAATTACAAAAGAAGAATGTATTAGCAATACTAGTGATTGTGATACAGAATGGAGTGGTAATAAATGTAAACGTATGACTGATATCACAACAGATATGTCAGTTTACCAATGGGTGTAATTACAAAAGGAGAATGTATTAGCAGTCCTGGTGATTGTGATACAGAATAGAGTGGTAATAAGTGTAAAGGTATGACTATGATATCACATCAGATATGACTGTTTACCAATGGATGTAATTACAAAAGGAGAATGTATTAACAGTCCTGGTGATTGTGATACAGAATAGAGTGGTAATAAGTGTAAAGGTATGACTATGACATCACATCAGATATGTCAATTTTCCAATGGGTGTAACTACAAAAGGAGAATGTATTAGCAGTCCTGGTGATTGTGATTGTGATACAGAATGGAGTGGTAATAAGTGTAAAGGTATGACTATGATATCACATCAGATATGTCTGTTTACCAAAGGGTGTAATTACAAAAAAAGAATGTATTAGCAGTCCTAGGGATTGTGATACAGAATGGAGTGGTAATAAGTGTAAATGTATGACTATGATATCACATCAGATATGTCAGTTTACCAATGGGTGTAATTACAAAAGGAGAATGTATTAGCAGTACTGGTGATTGTGATACAGGATGGAGTGCTAACAAGTGTAAAGGTATGACTATGATATCACATCAGATATGTCAGTTTACCAATGGATGTAATTACAAAAGAAGAATGTATTAGCAGTACTGGTGATTGTGATACAGGATGGCGTGGTAATAAATGTAAAGGTATGACTATGATATCACATCAGATATGTCAGTTTACCAATGGGTGTAATTACAAAAGGAGAATGTATTAGCAATACTGGTGATTGTGATACAGGATGGAGTGGTAATAAGTGTGAAGGTATGCCTATGATATCACATCAGATATGTCAATTAACCAATGGATGTAATTACAAAAGCAGAATGCATTAGCAGTCCTTGTGATTGTGATACAGGATGGAGTGGTAATAAGTGTAAAGGTATGAATATGATATCACATCAGATATGTCAGTTTACCAATGGATGTAATTACAAATAGAGAATTTTTTAGCTGTCCTAGTGATTGTGATACTGGATGGAGTGGTAGTAAGTGTAAAGGTATGACTATGATATCACATCAGATATGTCAATTTACCAATGGATGTAATTACAAAATGAGAATGTATTACCAGTGCCGGTGATTGACATACAGGATAGATGGTAATATGTGTAAAGGCATGACTATGATATCACATCAGATATGTCAGTTTAACAATTATTGTAATTACAAAAAGAGAATGTATTAGCAGTACTGCTGATTGTGATACAGGATGGAGTGTTAATAAGTGTAAAGGTAAGACCATGATATCACATCATATATGTCAGTTTACTAATGGATGTAATTACAAAAAAAGAATTTATTAGCAGTACTGGTGATTGTGATACAGAATAGAGTGGTAATAAGTGGAAAGGTATGACTATGATATCACATCAGATATGTTAGTTTTCTAATGAGTGTAATTACAAAAAAAGAATGTATTAGCAGTGCGTGTGATTGTGATACAGGATGGAGTGGGAATAAGTGTAAAGGTATGACTATGATATCACATCAGATATGTCAGTTTAACAATGCATGTAATTACAAAAGGAGAATGTATTAGCAGACCTAGTGATTGTGATACAGGATGGAGTGGTAATATGTGTAAAGGTATGACTATGATATCACATCAGATATGTCAGTTTACCAATGGGTGTAATTACAAAAGGAGAATGCATTAGTAGTCCTGGTGATTGTGATACAGAATAGAGTGGTAATAAGTGTAAAGGTATGACTATGATATCACATCAGATATGTCAGTTTACCAAAGGGAGTAATTACAAAAAAAGAATGTATTAGCAGTCCTAGTGATTGTGATACAGGATGAAGTGGTAATAAGTGTAAGGTATGACTATGATATCACGTCAGATATGTCAGTTTACCAACGGGTGTAATTACAAAAGGTGAATGTATTATCAGTCCTGGTGATTGTGATACAGAATAGAGTGGTAATAAGTGTAAAGGTATGACTATGATATCACATACGATATGTCAATTTACCAAAGGATATAATTACAAAAGGAGAATGTATTAGTAGTCCCAGTGAATGTGATACAGGAGGGAGTGGTAATAGGTGTAAATGTACGACTATGATATCACATCAGATATGTCAGTTTACCAATGGGTGTAATTACAAAAGGAAAATGTACTAGCAGTCCTGGTGATTTTGATACAGGATGGATGGGTAATAAGTGTAAAGGTATGACTATGATATCACATCAGATATGCCAGTTTACAAATGGGTGTAATTACAAAAGGAGAATGTATTACCAGTGCTGGTGATTGTGATACAGGGTGGATTGGTAATAAGTGTAAAGGTATAACTATGATATCCCATCAGATATGTCAATTTACCAATGGATGTAATTACAAAAGGAGAATGTATTAGGAGTCCCAGTGATTGTGATACAGAATTGAGTGGTAATAAGTGTAAAGGTATGACTATGATATCACATCAGATATGTCAGTTTACCAATGGGTGTAATTACAAAAGTAGAATGTATTAGCAATACTAGTGATTATGATACAGAATGGAGTGGTAATAAACGTAAACGTATGACTGATATCACATCAGTTATGTCAGTTTACCAATGGATGTAATTACAAACAGAGAATGTGTTCGCCATACTGGTGATTGTGATACAGGATGTAGTGGTAATAAGTGTAAAGTTATGACTATGATATCACATCAGATATGTCAGTTTACCAATGGATGTAATTACAAAAGGAGAATGAATTAGCAGTCCTAGTGATTGTAATACAGAATAGAGTGGTAATAAGTGTAAAGGTATGACTATGATATCACATCAGATATGTCAGTTTACCAATGGGTGTAATTACAAACGGAGAATGTATTATCAGTCCTGGTGAGTGTGATAACGAATAGAGTGGTAATAAGTGTAAAGGTATGACTATGATATCACATCAGATATGTTAGTTTACTAATGGGTGTAATTACAAAAAAAGAATGTATTAGCAATCCAAGTGACTGTGATACTGGATGGAGTGGTAATAGGTGTAAAGGCATGACTATGATATCACATCAGATATGTCAGTTTACCAATGGGTGTAATTACAAAAGGTGAATGTATTAGTATTCCTGGTGATTGTGTTACAGGATGGAGTGGTAATAAATGTAAAGCTATGACTATGATATCACATCAGATATGTCAGTTTACCAATGGGTGTAATTACAAAAAAAAGAATGTATTAGCAATCCTCGTGATTGTGATACAGGATGGAGTGGTAATATGTGTAAAGGTATGACTACGATATCACATCATATATGTCAGTTTACCAATGGGTGTAATTACAAACGGAGAATGTATTAGCAATACTGGTGATTGTGATACAGGATGGAGTGGTAATAAGTGTAAAGGTATTACTATAATATCACATCAGATATGTCAGTTTACCAATGGATGTAATTACAAAATGAGAATGTATTACCAGTCCTGGTGATTGTCATACAGAATGGAGTGGTAATAAATGTAAAGGTACGAATATGATATCACATCAGATATGTCAGTTTACCAATGGATGTAATTACAAACGGAGAATGTATTATCAGTCCTGGTGATTGTGATACGGAATAGAGTGGTAATAAGTATAAAGGTATGACTATGATATCACATCAGATATGTTAGTTTACTAATGGGAGTAATTACAAAATGAGAAAGTATTAGCAATACTGGTGATTGTGATACAGGATGGAGTGGTAAAAAGTGTAAAGGTATAACAATGATATCCCATCAGATATGTCAATTTACCAATGGATGTAATTACAAAAGGAGAATGTATTAGTAGTCCCAGTGATTGTGATACAGAATTGAGTGGTAATAAGTGTAAAGGTATGACTATGATATCACATCAGATATGTCAGTTTACCAATGGATGTAATTACAAATAGAGAATGTGTTAGCTGTCCTAGTGATTGTGATACAGGATGGAGTGTTAATAAGTGTAAAGGTATGACTATAATATCACATCAGATATGTCAGTTTACCAATGGGTGTAATTACAAACGGAGAATGTATTATCAGTCCTGCTGATTGTGATACAGAATAGAGTGGTAATAAGTGTGAAGGTATGACTATGGTATCACATCAGATATGTTAGTTTACTAATGGGTGTAATTACAACAAAAAAATGTATTATCAGTCCTGGTGATTGTGATACAGAATAGAGTGCTAATAAGTGTGAAGGTATGACTATAATATCACATCAGATATGTCAGTTTACCAATGGGTGTAATTACAAACGGAGAATGTATTATCAGTCCTGCTGATTGTGATACAGAATAGAGTGGTAATAAGTGTGAAGGTATGACTATGGTATCACATCAGATATGTCAGTTTACCAATGGATGTAATTACAAATAGAGAATGTGTTAGCTGTCCTAGTGATTGTGATACAGGATGGAGTGGTAATAAGTGTAAAGGTATTACTATGATATCACATCAGATATGTCAGTTTACCAATGGATGTAATTACAAAATGAGAATGTAATACCAGTCCTGGTGATTGTCATACAGAATGGAGTGGTAATAAATGTAAATGTATGACTATGATATCACATCAGATATGTCAGTTTACCAATGGATGTAATTATAAAAGGAGAATGAATTAGCAGTCCTAGTGATTGTAATACAGAATAGAGTGGTAATAAGTGTAAAGCTATGACTATGATATCACATCAGATATGTCAGTTTACCAATGGGTGTAATTACAAACGGAGAATGTATTATCAGTCCTGGTGATTGTGATACAGAATAGAGTGGTAATAAGTGTAAAGGTATGACTATGATATCACATCAGATATGTCAGTTTACCAATGGGTGTAATTACAAACGGAGAATGTATTACCAATACTGGTGATCGTGATACAGGATGGAGTGGTAATAAGTGTAAAGGTATAACTATGATATCCCATCAGATATGTCAATTTACCAATGGATGTAATTACAAAAGGAGAATGTATTAGTAGTCCCAGTGATTGTGATACAGAATTGAGTGGTAATAAGTGTAAAGGTATGACTATGATATCACATCAGATATGTCAGTTTGCCAATGGGTGTAATTACAAATGATGAATGTTTTAAATGTATCACATCAGATATGTCAGTTTACCAATGGGTGTAATTACAAAAAAAGAATGTATTAGCAGTCCTCGTGATTGTGATACAGGATGGAGTGGTAGTAAGTGTAAAGTCATGACTATGATATCACATCAGATATGTCAGTTTACCAATGGATGTAATTACAAACAGAGAATGTGTTCGCCATACTGGTGATTGTGATACAGGATGTAGTGGTAATAAGTGTAAAGTTATGACTATGATATCACATCAGATATGTCAGTTTACCAATGGATGTAATTACAAAAGGAGAATGAATTAGCAGTCCTAGTGATTGTAATACAGAATAGAGTGGTAATAAGTGTAAAGGTATGACTATGATATCACATCAGATATGTCAGTTTACCAATGGGTGTAATTACAAACGGAGAATGTATTATCAGTCCTGGTGAGTGTGATAACGAATAGAGTGGTAATAAGTGTAAAGGTATGACTATGATATCACA
Source organism: Saccoglossus kowalevskii (assembly GCF_978046115.1). NCBI lineage: Eukaryota > Metazoa > Hemichordata > Enteropneusta > Harrimaniidae > Saccoglossus > Saccoglossus kowalevskii. The sequence continues at coordinate 23,824,032 of NC_140649.1, read as the reverse complement.
TCAGATATGTTAGTTTACTAATGGGTGTAATTACAAAAAAAGAATGCATTAGCAGTCCAAGTGACTGTGATACAGGATGGAGTGGTAATAGGTGTAAAGGCATGACTATGATATCACATCAGATATGTCAGTTTACCAATGGGTGTAATTAAAAAAGGTGAATGTATTAGTATTCCTGGTGATTGTGATACAGGATGGAGTGGTAATAAATGTAAAGCTATGACTATGATATCACATCAGATATGTCAGTTTACCAATGGGTGTAATTACAAAAAAAGAATGTATTAGCAGTCCTCGTGATTGTGATACAGGATGGAGTGGTAATAAGTGTAAAGGTATAACTATAATATCCCATCAGATATGTCAATTTACCAATGGATGTAATTACAAAAGGAGAATGTATTAGTAGTCCCAGTGATTGTGATACAGAATTGAGTGGTAATAAGTGTAAAGGTTTGACTATGATATCACATCAGATATGTCAGTTTACCAATGTATGTAATTACAAATAGAGAATGTGTTAGCTGTCCTAGTGATTGTGATACAGGATGGAGTGGTAATAAGTGTAAAGGTATTACTATGATATCACATCAGATATGTCAGTTTACCAATGGATGTAATTACAACATGAGAATGTATTACCAGTCCTGGTGATTGTCATACAAAATGGAGTGGTAATAAATGTAAAGGTACGAATATGATATCACATCAGATATGTCAGTTTACCAATGGATGTAATTACAAACGGAGAATGTATTATCAGTCCTGGTGATTGTGATACAGAATAGAGTGGTAATAAGTATAAAGGTATGACTATGATATCACATCAGATATGTTAGTTTACTAATGGGAGTAATTACAAAATGAGAAAGTATTAGCAATACTGGTGATTGTGATACAGGATGGAGTGGTAAAAAGTGTAAAGGTATGAGTATGATATCACATCAGATATGTCAGTTTACCAATGGATGTAATTACAAATAGAGAATGTGTTAGCTGTCCTAGTGATTGTGATACAGGATGGAGTGGTAATAAGTGTAAAGGTATGACTATAATATCACATCAGATATGTCAGTTTACCAAAGGATGTAATTACAAACGGAGAATGTATTATCAGTCCTGGTGATTGTGATACAGGATGGAGTGGTAATAAGTGTAAAGGTATGACTATGATATCACATCAGATATGTCAGTTTACCAATGGGTGTAATTACAAAAGAAGAATGTATTAGCAATACTAGTGATTATGATACAGAATGGAGTGGTAATAAATGTAAACGTATGACTGATATCACATCAGTTATGTCAGTTTACCAATGGATGTAATTACAAACAGAAAATGTATTAGCAATACTGGTGATTGTGATACAGGATGGAGTGGTAAAAAGTGTAAAGGTATAACTATGATGTCCCATCAGATATGTCAATTTACCAATGGATGTAATTACAAAAGGAGAATGTATTAGTAGTCCCAGTGATTGTGATACAGAATTGAGTGGTAATAAGTGTAAAGGTATGACTATAATATCACATCAGATATGTCAGTTTACCAATGGGTGTAATTACAAACGGAGAATGTATTCTCAGTCCTGCTGATTGTGATACAGAATAGAGTGGTAATAAGTGTAAAGGTATGACTATGGTATCACATCAGATATGTTAGTTTACTAATGGGTGTAATTACAACAAAATAATGTATTATCAGTCCTGGTGATTGTGATACAGAATAGAGTGGTAATAAGTGTAAAGGTATGACTATGATATCACATCAGATATGTCAGTTTACCAATGGGTATAATTACAGACGGAGAATGTATTAGCAATACTGGTGATTGTGATACAGGATGAAGTGGTAATAAGTGTAAAGATATAACTATGATATCCCATCAGATATGTCAATTTACCAATGGATGTAATTACAAAAGGAGAATGTATTAGTAGTCCCTGTGATTGTGATACAGAATTGAGTGGTAATAAGTGTAAAGGTATGACTATTATATCACATCAGATATGTCAGTTTAACAATGTATGTAATTACAAACAGAGAATGTGTTAGCTGTCCTAGTGATTGTGATACAGGATGGAGTGGTAATAAGTGTAAAGGTATTACTATGATATCACATCAGATATGTCAGTTTACCAATGGATGTAATTACAAAATGAGAATGTATTACCAGTCCTGGTGATTGACATACAGAATGGAGTGGTAATAAGTGTAAAGGTATGACTATAATATCACATCAGATATGTCAGTTTACCAATGGATGTAATTACAAACGGAGAATGTATTATCAGTCCTGGTGATTGTGATACAGGATGGAGTGGTAATAAGTGTAAAGGTATGACTATGATATCACATCAGATATGTCAGTTTACCAATGGGTGTAATTACAAAAGAAGAATGTATTAGCAATACTAGTGATTATGATACAGAATGGAGTGGTAATAAATGTAAACGTATGACTGATATCACATCAGTTATGTCAGTTTACCAATGGATGTAATTACAAACAGAGAATGTATTAGCAATACTGGTGATTGTGATACAGGATGGAGTGGTAATAAGTGTAAAGGTATGACTATGATAGCACATCAGATATGTCAGTTTACCAATGGGTGTAATTACAAAAGAAGAATGTGTTAGCAATACTAGTGATTATGATACAGAATGGAGTGGTAATAAATGTAAACGTATGACTGATATCACATCAGTTATGTCAGTTTACCAATGGATGTAATTACAAACAGAGAATGTATTAGCAATACTGGTGATTGTGATACAGGATGGAGTGGTAAAAAGGGTAAAGGTATAACTATGATGTCCATCAGATATGTCAATTTACCAATGGATGTAATTACAAAAGGAGAATGTATTAGTAGTCCCAGTGATTGTGATACAGAATTGAGTGGTAATAAGTGTAAAGGTATGACTATAATATCACATCAGATATGTCAGTTTACCAATGGGTGTAATTACAAACGGAGAATGTATTATCAGTCCTGCTGATTGTGATACAGAATAGAGTGGTAATAAGTGTAAAGGTATGACTATGGTATCACATCAGATATGTTAGTTTACTAATGGGTGTAATTACAACAAAATAATGTATTAGTAGTCCCTGTGATTGTGATACAGAATATAGTGTTAATAAGTGTAAAGGTATAACTATAATATCCCATCAGATATGTCAATTTACCAATGGATGTAATTACAAAAGGAGAATGTATTAGTAGTCCCAGTGATTGTGATACAGAATTGAGTGGTAATAAGTGTAAAGCTATGACTATGATATCACATCAGATATGTCAGTTTACCAATGGGTGTAATTACAAAAAAAGAATGTATTAGCAGTCCTCGTGATTGTGATACAGGATGGAGTGGTAATAAGTGTAAAGGTATAACTATAATATCCCATCAGATATGTCAATTTACCAATGGATGTAATTACAAAAGGAGAATGTATTAGTAGTCCCAGTGATTGTGATACAGAATTGAGTGGTAATAAGTGTACAGATATAACTATTATATCACATCAGATATGTCAGTTTAACAATGTATGTAATTACAAACAGAGAATGTGTTAGCTGTCCTAGTGATTGTGATACAGGATGGAGTGGTAATAAGTGTAAAGGTATTACTATGATATCACATCAGATATGTCAGTTTGCCAATGGATGTAATTACAAAATGAGAATGTATTACCAGTCCTGGTGATTGACATACAGAATGGAGTGGTAATAAATGTAAAGGTATGAATATGATATCACATCAGATATGTCAGTTTACCAATGGATGTAATTACAAAATGAGAATGTATTACCAGTCCTGGTGATTGACATACAGAATGGAGTGGTAATAAATGTAAAGGTATGAATATGATATCACATCAGATATGTCAGTTTACCAATGGATGTAATTACAAACGGAGAATGTATTATCAGTCCTGGTGATTGTGATACAGAATAGAGTGGTAATAAGTGTAAAGGTATGACTATGATATCACATCAGATATGTCAGTTTACCAATGGGTGTAATTACAAAAGAAGAATGCATTAGCAATACTAGTGATTATGATACAGAATGGAGTGGTAATAAATGTAAACGTATGACTGATATCACATCAGTTATGTCAGTTTACCAATGGATGTAATTACAAACAGAGAATGTATTAGCAATACTGGTGATTGTGATACAGGATGGAGTGGTAATAAGTGTAAAGGTATGACTATGATGTCCCATCAGATATGTCAATTTACCAATGGATGTAATTACAAAAGGAGAATGTATTAGTAGTCCCAGTGATTGTGATACAGAATTGAGTGGTAATAAGTGTAAAGGTATGACTATAATATCACATCAGATATGTCAGTTTACCAATGGATGTAATTACAAACGGAGAATGTAATATCAGTCCTGGTGATTGTGATACAGGATGGAGTGGTAATAAGTGTAAAGGTATGACTATGATATCACATCAGATATGTCAGTTTGCCAATGGGTGTAATTACAAAAGAAGAATGTGTTAGCAATACTAGTGATTATGATACAGAATGGAGTGGTAATAAGTGTAAAGGTATGACTATGATATCACATCAGATATGTTAGTTTACTAATGGGTGTAATTACAAAAAAGAATGTATTATCAGTCCTGGTGATTGTGATACAGAATAGAGTGGTAATAAGTGTAAAGGTATGACTATGATATCACATCAGATATGTCAGTTTACCAATGGATGTAATTACAAATAGAGAATGTGTTAGCTGTCATAGTGATTGTGATACAGGATGGAGTGGTAATAAGTGTAAAGGTATGACTATAATATCACATCAGATATGTCAGTTTACCAATGGATGTAATTACAAAATGAGAATGTATTACCAGTCCTGTTGATTGACATACAGAATGGAGTGGTAATAAATGTAAAGGTATGAATATGATATCACATCAGATATGTCAGTTTACCAATGGATGTAATTACAAACGGAGAATGTATTATCAGTCCTGGTGATTGTGATACAGAATAGAGTGGTAATAAGTGTAAAGGTATGACTATGATATCACATCAGATATGTTAGTTTACTAATGGGTGTAATTACAAAAAAGAATGTATTATCAGTCCTGGTGATTGTGATACACAATAGAGTGGTAATAAGTGTAAAGGTATGACTATGATATCACATCAGATATGTCAGTTTACCAATGGATGTAATTACAAATAGAGAATGTGTTAGCTGTCCTAGTGATTGTGATACAGGATGGAGTGGTAATAAGTGTAAAGGTATGACTATAATATCACATCAGATATGTCAGTTTACCAATGGGTGTAATTACAAACGGAGAATGTATTATCAGTCCTGGTGATTGTGATACAGGATGGAGTGGTAATAAATGTAAAGGTATGACTGATATCACATCAGATATGTCAGTTTACCAATGGGTGTAATTACAAACGGAGAATGTATTAGCAATACTGGTGATTGTGATACAGGATGGAGTGGTAATAAGTGTAAAGGTATGACTATGATATCACATCAGATATGTCAGTTTACCAATGTGTGTAATTACAAAAGAAGAATGCATTAGCAATACTAGTGATTATGATACAGAATGGAGTGGTAATAAATGTAAACGTATGACTGATATCACATCAGTTATGTCAGTTTACCAATGGATGTAATTACAAACAGAGAATGTATTAGCAATACTGGTGATTGTGATACAGGATGGAGTGGTAATAAGTGTAAAGGTATGACTATGATATCACATCAGTTATGTCAGTTTACCAATGGATGTAATTACAAATAGAGAATGTGTTAGCTGTCCTAGTGATTGTGATACAGGATGGAGTGGTAATAAGTGTAAAGGTATGACTATAATATCACATCAGATATGTCAGTTTACCAATGGATGTAATTACAAAAGTAGAATGTATTAGTAGTCCCAGTGATTGTGATACAGAATTTAGTGGTAATATGTGTAAAGGTATGACTATGATATCACATCAGATATGTCAGTTTACTAATGGGTGTAATTACAAAAGGAGAATGTATTACCAGTCCTGGTGATTGTGATACAGGATGGAGTGGTAATAATTGTGAAGGTGTGACTATGATATCACATCAGATATGTCAGTTTAACAATGGATGTAATTACAAAAGAAGAATGCATTAGCAGTCCTAGTGATTGTGATAAAGGATGGAGTGGTAATAATTGTGAAGGTATGATTATGATATCACATCAGATATGTCAGTTTAACAATGAATGTAATTACAAAAGAAGAATGCATTAGCAGTCCTAGTGATTGTGATAAATGATGGAGTGGTAATAATTGTGAAGGTATGACTATGATATCACATCACATATGTCAGTTTACTAATAGGTGTAATGCAAAAGCAGGATGTATTAGCAATACTGGTGATTGTGATACAGGATGGAGTGGTAATAAGTGTAAAGGTATGACTATGATATCACATCAGATATGTCAGTTTACCAATGGGTGTAATTACAAAAGAAGAATGTGTTAGCAATACTAGTGATTATGATACAGAATGGAGTGGTAATAAGTGTAAAGGTATGACTATGATATCACATCAGATATGTTAGTTTACTAATGGGTGTAATTACAAAAAAGAATGTATTATCAGTCCTGGTGATTGTGATACAGAATAGAGTGGTAATAAGTGTAAAGGTATGACTATGATATCACATCAGATATGTCAGTTTACCAATGGCTGTAATTACAAATAGAGAATGTGTTAGCTGTCCTAGTGATTGTGATACAGGATGGAGTGGTAATAAGTGTAAAGGTATGACTATAATATCACATCAGATATGTCAGTTTACCAATGGATGTAATTACAAAATGAGAATGTATTACCAGTCCTGGTGATTGACATACAGAATGGAGTGGTAATAAATGTAAAGGTATGAATATGATATCACATCAGATATGTCAGTTTACCAATGGATGTAATTACAAACGAGAATGTATTATCAGTCCTGGTGATTGTGATACAGAATAGAGTGGTAATAAGTGTAAAGGTATGACTATGATATCACATCAGATATGTTAGTTTACTAATGGGTGTAATTACAAAAAAGAATGTATTATCAGTCCTGGTGATTGTGATACAGAATAGAGTGGTAATAAGTGTAAAGGTGTGACTATGATATCACATCAGATATGTCAGTTTACCAATGGATGTAATTACAAATAGAGAATGTGTTAGCTGTCCTAGTGATTGTGATACAGGATGGAGTGGTAATAAGTGTAAAGGTATGACTATAATATCACATCAGATATGTCAGTTTACCAATGGGTGTAATTACAAACGGAGAATGTATTATCAGTCCTGGTGATTGTGATACAGGATGGAGTGGTAATAAATGTAAAGGTATGACTATAATATCACATCAGATATGTCACTATACCAATGGGTGTAATTACAAACGGAGAATGTATTATCAGTCCTGGTGATTGTGATACAGGATGGAGTGGTAATAAATGTAAAGGTATGACTGATATCACATCAGATATGTCAGTTTACCAATGGGTGTAATTACAAAAGAAGAATGCATTAGCAATACTAGTGATTATGATACAGAATGGTGTGGTAATAAATGTAAACGTATGACTGATATCACATCAGTTATGTCAGTTTACCAATGGATGTAATTACAAACAGAGAATGTATTAGCAATACTGGTGATTGTGATACAGGATGGAGTGGTAATAAGTGTAAAGGTATGACTATGATATCACATCAGTTATGTCAGTTTACCAATGGATGTAATTACAAACAGAGAATGTATTAGCAATACTGGTGATTGTGATACAGGATGGAGTGGTAATAAGTGTAAAGGTATGACTATGATATCACATCAGTTATGTCAGTTTACCAATGGATGTAATTACAAATAGAGAATGTGTTAGCTGTCCTAGTGATTGTGATACAGGATGGAGTGGTAATAAGTGTAAAGGTATGACTATAATATCACATCAGATATGTCAGTTTACCAATGGATGTAATTACAAATAGAGAATGTGTTAGCTGTCCTGGTGATTGTGATACAGGATGGAGTGGTAATAATTGTGAAGGTGTGACTATGATATCACATCAGATATGTCAGTTTAACAATGGATGTAATTACAAAAGAAGAATGCATTAGCAGTCCTAGTGATTGTGATAAAGGATGGAGTGGTAATAATTGTGAAGGTATGATTATGATATCACATCAGATATGTCAGTTTAACAATGGATGTAATTACAAAAGAAGAATGCATTAGCAGTCCTAGTGATTGTGATAAAGGATGGAGTGGTAATAATTGTGAAGGTATGACTATGATATCACATCAGATATGTCAGTTTACTAATAGGTGTAATGCAAAAGCAGGATGTATTAGTAGTCCTGGTGATTGTGATACAGGATGGAGTGGTAATAATTGTGAAGGTATGACTATGATATCACATCAGATATGTCAGTTTACCAATGGGTGTAATTACAAAATGAGAATGTATTACCAATACTGGTGATCGTAATACAGGATGGAGTGGTAATAATTGTGAATGTATGACTATGATATCACATCAGATAAGTCAGTTTACCAACGGATGTGAATTACAAAAGCAGGATGTATTACCAGTCCTGGTGATTGTAATACAGGATGGAGTGGTAATAATTGTGAAGGTATGACTATGATATCACATCAGATATGTCAGTTTACCAATGGATGTAATTACAAAAGGAGAATGTATTAGTAGTTCTTGTGACTGTGATACAGGATGGAGTGGTAATAAGTGTAAAGGTATGACTATGATATCACATCAGATATGTCAGTTTACTAATAGGTGTAATGCAAAAGCAGGATGTATTAGTAGTCCTGGTGATTGTAATACAGGATGGATTGGTAATAATTGTGAAGGTATGACTACGATATCACATCAGATATGTCAGTTTACCAATGGATGTAATTACAAAAGGAGAATGTATTAGTAGTCCTGGTGACTGTGATACAGGATGGAGTGGTAATAAGTGTAAAGGTATGACTATGATATCACATCAGATATGTCAGTTTACTAATAGGTGTAATGCAAACGCAGGATGTATTAGTAGTCCTGGTGATTGTAATACAGGATGGAGTGGTAATAATTGTGAAGGTATGACTATAATATCACATCAGATATGTCAATTTACCAATGGATGTAATTACAAAAGGAGAATGTATTATCAGTTCTTGTGACTGTGATACAGGATGGAGTGGTAATAAGTGTAAAGATGTATCTATGATATCACATCAGATATGTCAGTTTACCAATGGATGTAATTACAAAAGGAGAATGTATTATCAGTTCTTGTGACTGTGATACAGGATGGAGTGGTAATAAGTGTAAAGGTGTGACTATAATAATTCACCAGATATGTCAGTTTACCAATGGGTGTAATTACAAAAGGAGAATGTATTAGCAGTCCTGGTGATTGTGACTGTGTGATTGGTGTGACTGTGATATCACATCAGATATGTCTATTTAACAATGTATTACCAGTCCTGGTGATTTTGATAGTGGATGGAGCGGTAATAAGTGTAAAATTATGATTATGATAATTCATCAGATATGTCAGTTCACCAATGTGTGAAATTTCAAAAGGAAAATCTATTATACATATGCTCATGTACGATTGGATGGCGGCTAATTTTGTGATAATAAGCATCAAAGTCAAGCATTTCTGTTATTCATGCTCACAATTTATTCAAACTTGCTATGTTCATTGAAAAATGTGTCATTGATGCTCGTAATCTTAAAGATTATATTGAAAGTTGCAGACTAGCTGACATTGTATTCTATCAAATGCAGTTGCACGGCCATATCTCTGTCATGCTTTGACCAATAACATCCAAACCTTTTACTTGTATTGTCACACATCATGTCATCCATCATTACTGGTGAGCTTATAGTTCTTAACCATTGCCTTGTTCGGAGCTATGTTTCTAACATGGCTGACTGCTGAACATGATCAAACTTTACACCTACATCAAGTAACACATTTAATTTGCACATGTGTAATTTAGAATCTGATTCAATGTGACTGATTCATTATGAAATATAAATGTCATGGGCAGAGTAAAGGTAGAAATCGCACAAATAATCTGGCTCCTCCATGTTGTATCCTTTCTGTCACATGAATGTAATTAAATTTTTGCATGAAAGTTTATAGTTACTAAAAAATGAACAGGAAATTGTTGAGAATTAATTTGAAAATTCCCTAATTCGTACGCATATTAGGGATAATTCTGTATCAGAACTAGTCATTGTTCAAATGCATTCATTTTCGGATTTATCGTACAACAATAATATTCTAAATAAGACACCTTAGCTTGTGTTTATGTAACGTCTATAGAGCAAGCAAATCCTGTTGTCAAAATGAAGACGACTAAAAAAGAAGCTTGATACAAAGTCTAATTGTTTTGTAAAACCTGTAAACACTACTCATGTCCAAGATTAGCTGATTGTACTAAGTAAAGTAATTTAAATTTTCATTGATTTCAGTTCCCTCCTCTTGTCCAGAGGGCTTTTATGGCACAATATGTAACTATAATTGTCATTGTAAAAACAGTGCAGCATGTGATAAGAACACTGGTGTTTGTCTAAATGGAGATTGTGCACCAGGATGGATAAATCTAGATACTATAGATTCTGATTGTCAACAAGGTTTGTATTTCAAAATACTGGTTTCTATGGTGAATTATGTAACTATAATTGTCATTGTAAAAACAATGCAATATTTGATAAGAACACTGGTGTTTGTCCAAATGAAGATTGCGCACCAGGATGGATAAATCTAGATACTATAGATTCTGATTGTCAGCAAGGTTTGTATTTCAAATGACTGGTTTCTATGGAGAATTATGTAACTATAGTTGTCATTGTGAAAACAATGCAATATTTGATAAGAACACTGGTGTTTGTCCAAATGAAGATTGTGCACCAGGATGGATAAATCTAGATACTATAGATTCTAATTGTCAACAAGTTTTGTATTTCAAATAACTGGTTTCTATGGTGAATTATGTAACGATAATTTTCATTGTAAAAACAATGCAATATTTGATAAGAACACTGGTGTTTGTCCAAATGAAGATTGTGCACCAGGATGGATAAATCTAGATACTATAGATTCTGATTGTCAACAAGGTTTGTATTTCAAATCACTGGTTTCTATGGTGAATGATGTAACTATAATTGTCATTGTAAAAACAATGCAATATTTGATAAGAACACTGGTGTTTGTCCAAATGAAGATTGTGTACCAGGATGGATAAATCTAAATACTATAGATTCTGATTGTCAGTAAGGTATGTATTTCAAATGACTGGTTTCTATGGAGAATTATGTAACTATAGTTGTCATTGTGAAAAAAATGCAATATTTGATAAGAACACTGGTGTTTGTCCAAATGGAGATTGTGCACCAGGATGGATACATCTAGATACTATAGATTATGATTGTCAACAAGGCTGTATTACATATCACTAGTTTCAATAGTGAATTATGTAACTATACTTATCATTTTACAAACAATACAGCATGTGATAAGAACACTGGACAGGTGTTTGGCCAAATGGAGATTGTAAAAACAATGCTGCATGTGTTAAATTAAAACACTGGTGTCCAAATGGTGTTTGTGCACGAAGATGAATAAGATAGAGACTATAGATTTTGCTTGACAAAAAGGTTTGTGTTTTAAATCACTGGTTTCCATGGTGAATTATGTAATTGATATTTGAGTCTTGCCGAAATGATGATAGCGATTTTTATTTTTTTTTTCATAATCCAAGATGGCTCTCTGAAATTTAGACGTTTCGGTAACCACAAAGTAAATCCCGGTGAAGTTACCAACTTCTACTGTGAAATCAGTGGAAATCCTGTTTTTGACTCTGATGACATCAAGATATGGAAATCTGGTACAAGTGACTATCTGACTCTAACCAGTACAGGAAGTAGTAAATATATTATCTTCGGAAATTCTAGCAATGTTTTTGTGGATAGTAGTGATATGTACTCCTGTGGTAATTCAATTGGATTTTCAGCATCGATCGGTGTGCAATTCTATGGTAATGAAGTATTTGAATCATTTGCAAATAATCACATTTAAATTATAAATGTAATCTTGAATCACTTGTACATGTCAATAAGCTAGTGATGAACAGGTCAATAAAACACTTTTTGTCATGTCATGTAATATGACAAAAACTGGTCTAAAGAATGTTCTCAACACCCTGTAATCGTGCTGTAAGAAATGGAAGTTAGAAATTGTAATAATATCTAGTCAAACATAAATTTTATATCAACAATGAAGAGTAATTTCTTATTTCGGGATAGTTATAAATATAACAGGTAAATTAGATAATACTAGACCTGAATAACAAAGCATTAAACACTGTGCAATATGAGCCAAATATTTGTTTGCTGAAAATAAATATCACACCTTTCAATCTAGCATGTTTACTTGAACTAGGGAGATGCGTTGTTGTCATAGAAAGCATTGGGCGAATTATATAATATTACATTAATGAGCATAGCATATACGCTTGGTTTGAAAACACACAACTTAGATACACAAACAATTATATCTAACGTGATTAAAATATTTATATGATTTAAAACTGAATAAAACTGAACATTAATAAAAATACAGTGAAGCCTTAATTAAAGACATTTGTGAAAACATTGAAATTCCGTGCAAGAAAGATGTAAAGAATTCATGCAAAATGAAGAGTAAGGCGCCCATCATAACAATAAACTGAGAATATACAAAGAATTAAACACAGATATCATGCTAGAGAAATACTTTTGAATCATTAAAAACTCGCATTGCCCGAACTGAATATAAGCGCACTTTGCTTACAATCTGGAATAGGAAGGTACAGTCAAGTACTAATTTCTGTAAAGAATGTTCAGTTTGTGAAATAAAAAAAATGAGAAACACAAGGAGAAACATTTTATTATTGTCTATGTATATATGTATAATAGTAGTAATCATTATGTTTCACATCTGTAACTAGACCTATCTAGATTTAGTGACATCAATAAGCGTATATATAGATGATGTAAATTTTGACCAACTCACTGTGACCTGGAACAAATGGACTACTGATAATATTGGAGATGGCCCAGTTGAATCTTTTATTAATTATTAAATAGATTACTTTAACTGGAAGCTAATTTACAAAACAACCACACGTGTTACTTTTTTCATCAGATCTGCCAAGATTTCAGACTAGCAGCAAGCCACAAGTATCAGATAGTCAATCTGACCAGCTTACTGTGACCTGGAACAAATGGACTACTGATGATATTGGAGATGGTCCAGTTGAATCTTATAAAGTATACTACAGAGGGAGTGGGGAGAGTGACTGGATATCAGGTCAAGTTATACCATTCAGTGATTCAAGTCAGATGATATATACATCAACCATTACAGGATTACACTGGTCTACTGAATATGAAATTACAGTGACTGTTAAACGACCGGGTCCACTTGGTGAAGGAAGTAAAGACACAACTATAACAGCAACTACACTGTGTGCAAGTATGTGGAATAAAATTCTTAAATTAATTTAATATTGTGTCATCGATTTCACACATCACCAACACGCCATTCATGACACTACCATATGCAGGTCATTTCACCTTGACATTCAATTGTAACCCAGTTTGATAAATTTGAATGAATATTTAACATTGACTTTTCTAACAAGTAGTCTCTCGGGTGTTAGCAATGTACATTTCAATAACAGAACTGAATATATCATTAGAAAATGAACAAATCTTTGCGAGGTCTACATGCGGTACCTATAGATATAGTATCAACGCTATCGGACTTGCTGTTTTCAACAAGAAGTCGAACATTTTACTTTTTATCAGAGAAAATAAAATATTCATCAAAATTAGAAAATTTAAAATATCCACACGAAATGAACAAATCTGAGAGATATACAGTTTTCAAAAAAAAGTCGAAAATATAACTATTTACCAATAATTAAAAAATTAAATCACCAAAATTAGAGAATTAACGATATCATCACAAAATGAACAAATCTTTAGGGAGGTCTGACAAAAATTCATGGATCTAATACAAACGCCCAAGACAATCCCCTCCGACAAAGCATTAAGGCTTACAGTTTTCAAGAAGAAGTCGAAAAAATAAAAACTTTACATGGACGTCAACAGACAATCACTCAGGAGCGGAGCTAAAAATGACTCACATCGGAGCTCCCATAAGCTGAAGAAAAGCTAGAACTAGTTTTTGTTTTCCACTTTGTATATTGTCTGGGCAGTTTTATTTGTATGATATAAAGCGCACGATAGGTAAGGAATGCAAGACCAAAGGTGAAAAATAGCATATTTGGAGATAACGGAACTTATGGTTAAACCAAATATGCTGTTTTTTTCTCATATAGAGATCTAATATTCAGAATCAAATACCCAAACATACTAATTATACTCTCATTATAACATACCTGGTAATACATTTGAATTACACCACAAAATAGCTGTTCATATTATATAAGTTTCTAATTCTACTAACGTTTTTCCTTCAATTATCCAAGTTTCACTGGGTGTGCTGATGAAATTTTAGCTTTTCATTTGACTTTTGACAAGCAGACCTAATCTGTCGTCTGGAATCCAGGATCCAATTCACCTTTTTACATAAACAACTTTATCCTGAAAAGAACATTGATTGATACTTAGTATTACTCTATTAATCTATTTTAATCAATGTTTAGAATGCACATTTCTGCATCATGTTAGTGAAAATGTTAGTCAGATTGCAGTTGGTTATGATTTTGATGACACCATGAATTCTATTTTCTATGTATTCAAATTTTATTAATTCCAGCTGGCGAGAACACAGGTATAATTACAGAAGGAGAGAATAAAGTACCAATATATATAGGATGTTTCGCTGCTGGTGTAGTTGTTACAATTCTATTCGGCGTACCGTTATTATATTTAATACGTCGTATGAAATCCCACAAAAAACACAAGGAAAGGTATAATATAATGTTATACAATGTGAAAAACTTTGCCAAATATATATATTATGATGATTTTGCACTAAGTAATATATACATGCTTGTTTTGTTTGTGGTACTCTTTAGGAACGAGATACACGATGACATTCCTCATGCTGGGAACGACTCAAGAGAAATGAGAGGTAACGTATTTTATCTGATTACATGCCTACAATATTATGTTAAAGTAATAAAGATGTGTAACGTTTGGTTTTTGCAATGCAATTGCAGATTCCGAGAACATCCATGAAAAGGAGAACGACCACTACCAAGACCTGGGAGACGCCCTAGATATAAATTACGGAGAATTACAAATGAATGAGTACCGGTAACTATACTGTATTATTGATTGTGTTCAAACACAAAATTGTAACGAATTGTCAGTATACTGGTATAATATAATAGCACACCCCCGCCAAATGCGGGTATAGCATGAGTTGTATCACGTGACAAATATACTGTTAAAATTGTTATTTACTCGTTAAAAATACTAAACAGTCTACAATAACATGAAAAATGCAGTCAATTACGTAATATTTACAGCATTTTTAAATAAATCATTTTTTTATCTCTCTGTTATTTTACTAGCAATGTCGCCGAGTATTCAAAGCAAGCACGAACACTACACAATAAGCCGATTGGAAATAGAGGTAAAAAAATGAAATTATTATAATGCAATACAATGATTCAACTATGCGAGAATTGAATGTTCAAGCATTTAATGTCAAGTGTGTCTCTCGAATCGATATACCGATTTCGCTTCATTTGAACAATTCATAATATTGTGATTACTAGTTGACTATTCTATCATTCGTCATGCAGTCGCAAGTAACAAGAGACCGAAACCAATAAATTAATATTGAACAGTATGTATGCATCGAGATATCTGCATTGACATAATTTGAATACTAAAATACATCAATAACAATTAATTTTACAAATGCGCAATGTTCTAAATGTTTATATCAACTTAATTTGCACTTCAATATGCCAACCAGCAGTTATCTTTTTTTGAATTGACACTTATTTCAACTTG
This sequence comes from Saccoglossus kowalevskii, assembly GCF_978046115.1. NCBI lineage: Eukaryota > Metazoa > Hemichordata > Enteropneusta > Harrimaniidae > Saccoglossus > Saccoglossus kowalevskii. The sequence goes on along the minus strand of NC_140649.1, from coordinate 23,807,918 downwards.
ATTCAGTGGTTGTGACTACATAATATTAGGTTGTATATAAACAGATATCATTCATAACGTTCATGTGTTACTAACTATGTCTATTTATTGTTTTCCAGAACCAACTAAAGATCAAGAAGGATATTACCAAGACCTTCAGAGTGTGCCAGAATCTCAGTATCAGTCGCTTGACAAAATTTGAATCATATAAAATGCATAACATAAACAGAATATACATAAACATTATATATTGTACTAACAAGTCGCTCCCAACGACGTACCATAACATAACATAGCACATTATGTGTTGGGGGTGATACATTAGCAACTACAATCTTGTGTGTATAGTTGGCAATTTTGATTACCAGCTTCGTTTCTCTACGGAATACTGTTGTTGCTCATATTATTTTCATAAATTCTGAGTAAACCTGATATTCATAAATCAGGATACAATATAATTCGTATCATATTGGGACATTCATATACGTATCTACCCAGGACTCCTAATAAATTATGAAAACCCCAAATAAGTTTAAACGCGCAATGCAATTCTAAACATCTGTATTGTCAGGCACAGAATCGGTGTATATAAACCCTCCTAATTAATATTTTTAAACACACAATATCGTTGTGGACACGTGTACATACTCCTTTACACGTATTACACAATGTAAAACACATTTTTGTCAATCAATAAAATTTATCAAAAAGGCGCATTTATATCATTTTGCCGTTATGTAGTGTAATGTAATTTTATACTTAGGATGACAGATGTATTCACATAAACTAACTGAGCGTGACTGATGTAACAGAATACCTTAATTATATGACGTAAACTTAATGTAATAACAATTTATTGTAGTGATAAACTGTGTTTAAAACTATTAGGCGTATGCAGGTACAAGTAGTTATTAATAGTGCATGGCAAATCAAATATAGATGAAAAATAATTATAATTCACGGTATTATATTTTGTTTGCACGCACCCATTGTTATTTTTGTAGTTTCATTCGATGCAAGTGAGACTGTGTATCTGTATTTTCTTTGTTCGATATTTCTATCAGTTATCATAAAATTGTTTAATGATATGATGTATCTTGTCATTGACATTAAATGACTTGATATTATCCCGCTTTGAATTGGAGAATTTTCTTTTTATGATGGTATCTCCTAGTCAAGTTTGAAAGTGGTTTCAATTCACCCCGTATTAATACATTAATATATTGTTATACAGTTTCTCCATCCCTTTAGTGGGAAACATAATAAAAAATAAAGATGTCAAGAGGGTAGCCACTTTCTAGGAATCAATGGCAGATAAAAACATTAATTGACAGACGATGACTAACTGACTCCACTGACAGTCACAATAACATGTGTAATATTTTATCATGTGTAATATTTTATTAATATTACCAAGACCAAATTTAGTTCAAAAGGTGTACATAACCAACCCTAACACATCACAACCGGAATATATGATGTATTTTTCTGCAATATTTCTATCAGTTATCATAAAATCGTTCAATGATATGATGTATCTTGTTATATATCGCCATGGAATGACTTGATATTATCCCGCTGTGTGTCAATCCTATGATTTTCGTTTTATGATAGTACCTCCTGGTCAAGTTTGAAGGAGTATTCCATTCACCCCGTGTTAGTACTCTATTCGCTGCGTGGAAGATACTACAAGGTTATTCTCTTAAGTTGGCAAAAATACGAATGACAAGAAGGCAGCCACTCTCTTGGAATCTAACTCAATGAATGTGTTTGATTGTCAGATCCTCAAGGTGTGGATGATGGCGGATAAAAAGATACTTGACAGACGATGACTAACTGACTCCACTGTGATCAGCATTGCCAAGAAAACATTTAATATATTAAAGAATCTACTTCTAAAGGATCACATAAACAACTCCAAGATATAACAATCAGAATATGTTATATAATACCGTGGCCCATGTAGTTTGTTTTCAACTTGGCAACAGACAATATCATAGACAAAAGTAATGCCTTACTTTGAGGAGATAATGTTACTGTAAGGACAGACGATGCTGTGATTGGCCGATGATCATAATTGTATTGTAATGAGTCCTCCCACTGGTACTAGTCATGTGCGGAATGTGGTCAGCCTGTCAGTGTACTTGTGGACTTGTATTTAAAAAAATATTTGTGTTTGTACTCAGTGTATTCTTACCTACATGTCACGGGTGTCGTCGCGATCCAAGAAGCGCACTACTTTGCTACAACGTTTTTAATGATATGTGAAACACATGTATGCTGAAGACATGTCCAACCGTTAGGTGTATAATAGTAGGACAAGTGTAGGAGCATGTAATTTACATTTTCATATCGCTTTTCATTTTCTAAATATCCAATCAGATATTTCATCAATATTATGTAGTCCGCCATCTTGAGTTTTCAGCAAAGGTTTATTTGTAAAGTGTGATATCATATTCACTGTTGTGAAAAATGGGTAAATACTTTCATCTATAACGTGAGAAATACTGATGTGAATTAGTTTAAATTTTTGTTGTGCATATTACTCATGTATATAATTATAACAATGGATATTAGAATGTTACAAATACACAAAAAGTAAAAATGCTCAAAACGTAAGGTAAATAAAAATAGCTATTTTGGTCGTTATAAATAGAATGACACATTTTTTGTACAGTTTTTGAGGTCAACAGCTCATTTATGGTCTGTATAAACTTCTTGCACCTATAAGTTGTATAGAATATGCGAAAAATTTAGAATTTGGTAGAAAAACACAATGATAAATATTTTCAGTTATGTTGCCATGGCAACTGTTTTATGCATGGGTGGCACTGGTACAATTATGTTACACATTTCCAAACTTTCAACCAATTTGAAGTTCCATCTTTGAAGTTATAGATTATATCATTTTCTCACAACCGTGAATATGAATCGAGATGGTGGACTACAAATAAATGATAAAAAGTTGAATATCAAGAGAATGAAAAGTGATATAAAAAAACTGTAACTTACATTTTCAAAGATCTTTCATCTCGGAGCATTATGTTAGCTTTGATATTTCCTTTAAATTTGCATATGTGTTTTGAGTAGGCTAAAGAAATAAAGCACAGAAAAGTACAATGAATAAAATCACTAAAATAGGGGATTGCTTAGGAAAGTGTGCATTGGTGATAACTCACAGTTCCAGGATTTATTATTTGACTACAGTCAATGGCTTCTGCAACACAACAACGGAGAAATACAGGAGTCTTGCTTGCAGAGGAACGCTGGTATTCTGGAGGGCACCGCTTTAGTCTGTCCTATTTATAGGTAGTGACACCACCTGGGTTTCCACATGAGCCAATCAAAATGCAATCTTGCCAGCAGATGTGTCACGTAGGCAACTCTGTAAATCATAAACATCCTTTGTTATTCAAATAACAGCACACCTGGTAGATTTCAATTCTCCTTCCAAAGTTGTAAACACCGTTTGTTTTGTAAATTACAAGCACACCTGGTAGAACCCACTGTCCTTCCAGAGTTAAAACAAGTATGACCTTTATGACAGTTATCACAATGCACACCGTTTCTTCCCATGATTCCATGTACACTCCCATTTGCAGGGTTCTGGATGACATGACAAAAACATAAAATGAAGGATTCTGACATTAATATTTACACATACTAGTATTCTGCTAACACAAAATGACGACAGTCTTGATGAATCAAAGGACTGATTGTACGATACATTCTGGAGAAAATGGGCTAATGTTGAACACATGGACATATTTATGCAACTACACTTATTATAAAAAATATTTTTATTTTGATAAAACGTTTGTATGATATGATGTACATGCAAATAGACAAATTTGCTATCATTAAACACATGATTCGAACTAACATAGCAATTAAAAATTATTTCACATGACATTGAAAAATATATTCCTGGGTGAATATTAATCAATTACGATGATTGTGTAACATATTATGCAAATTAGTTATGGGTCACCATAATTATTAGACGACCTATAATTAGCTTGTTTGTTTGTACCTGTGTATTTAGTCGCTGTTTAACCGAGTTCTTAATAATTTATTTACAAAACAACGAATGCAATCAATTTTTAACTCATCACCTACAGACTCGTTGAAAACATGTCAACCTTAGGCATTAAAAGCTACGTAGCTACGTACTGAGTATCATGGAATAATGACTTTATGATGATAAAGCCAAACTGTTATACCAGACTCCTTTCACTAGACGATGATAATCAATATTCTACTCACAGTTCTCATGATAAGAACAACGTATTCACTATAGTTAGATACACACATTTGAATAATCATATCCTCATAAACAACGTGACATATACCCTGTGGAATTCTGACATTAGGTGATGACCATAGGTGTATTTCATTTGCAACATATATTCGAATGTGGCTGTAGAATCTTGTAGACGTTGTTGAAATCGAGTGTTGTAATTCTTATTTGTTTGTTAATTGCAGCGTGAGTTAATTAGTAGTTCTTGCAATATTGTTTATTGACAATATCCTTTATCGAAATATCTAATATTGCGAAATATATTGCCATTAAAACTGCACTTACTATGTCTCCTACACAATTGGTACAATTATTGACTCGTGGACTAATCACAAACAAACACAAAAATGAGAGCTTGTCAATAGTCACGGTTTCACACAAAGGAGCGTTTTTGTACGGTCGAGGCAGAACAATGGTCATATATATTGTGAGAATAATTTTATTAGTATTGTTTTATGGAGCTTACTATTGCCAATTAAATGTGAATGCAAAGTTTAGGCTATTGCTATTCAAAGATCAATAACCGTATGGCTTTTGAGTATTAATAAATTCAAATTTTTAAGAAAAAGGTTTAGAGATTTAGCCGTTGTTTCTAATCGTGGTTAACATCTTTGGACAAAATACAATTTGATATATTTTTTTACAAGCAAGGTATTGCGTTTGGGAGAAGTCTGGCGTTAAACAATCGCGAACCAAAATATAAAAGTTAGTGACAAACGCGATTAAGTGTTTATGTCATATATGCTATTTCACTGTTGTATCAAGATAACCCTTGCAGGTAAAGTACCACGATAAAGACTATAGCGACACCAACGTTAACATGTGAAATACTTAATACAGAATACGGTCAGAATACATTGATAGATAGCAATCTGAGAACACATATAAGTGAGTCAAAACATTGTGCTTGAATTATAATTTGTTTAGCGTAACGCTCCACAGATTGTTATATCGAACACATTAATTACTGTCTAAAATAATAACTCTGCATAATAATTCTGAACTGTGACAGACTTAAATACCATGCAAATCTCATTCTGTGTAGGCCACACATTCTAATATACAACTATCAGGCACTGGATACAAGTATCAACAGACAATTATAGAAACCTGTTTTCACAATTTACAGGAATGTATTATTTTTAGAGCATCTCAGTAATCACAATTTGGCAAGAACAAGAATAGTATTTGTCAACGATTCATGATAATCTTTTCTCTCGTTTCATTGCAAATTTACAAATTAGTCGTGGGTGGACGTTTCGGTCACGGGTGTTAGTACAACGTAATTCAACATTAAAATCATTAGATTGAATGTTATATAACAAATTGCAAGGTTTGTTATGCCGTGTATGCTTATTTTACCAAGCCTGCAAAACAAAATTTCGACATCGGTAAATATGAGAAAATTATTACAGTTGGATAGAAGACGTCAAATATTGCAATAGATCACACACTCTATATCAACAGTCCCTCTATCCACGGAGGTATAAAAAAGATACCTCCACGCACAGTGAACTGTAACGAAATTAATTGCATCATGAACGTACTAATTAGATTGATACATACAGACGCTTGAAAAAAAAAATAACTCACTAAGAAATACATTATTTAAACATCTTTTTAATAAAACGCGCAGCCGCGACCAAAACGTCATTTTTGAAACATAAACAGTGACGGAAACATCGGAGTTCGAAACGTACGTCTACCATTGGACGTGGATGATTCATTCTATGTCTTTAGCGGCACAGGGTGAAATTGTACAGGTGAAAACGACACAGTAGAAAGGGCCTAAGGCAGGCCCGTAGTTTGGGGGGGGGTCGGGGGGTTCGGTCGAACCCCCTAAATTTTGGAAGTGTATAGATTTATTATCGTAGATTAGAACATAATAAAACAAACAGTATTAGTAAAAATAATTATCATCGTTTAAATCAGTGAGGTAACTATCAGATTCAGCAGCTGATGTTAAATATTAAAACAACATTGAAACAATAATGTAATGGTAGTCACTCTCTGAATGATGTGGTGGTCCGGAATAGGGTCGTTTTTCTTGTGCAAGTGTTTGCTCAGTTAGTAAAGTGTCACGGTGGGGATCAAACGGGACACAACACGACACTGTACTTTCCTAGTTTGGTTCATTAGTTTTGTATTCTTAAATGATGGCATATATACTGTTTTGTTCCAAGTGTATCAGCTAAATGTAGTCAACTTATTGTATTAGTACGTGTAGCCTGTGTTATTGGACAATAGTGTATAGCTACGGATTCAACAGATCATTAAAAAAATGCCGAAGATTTATCATCACGAGTTGTATAGGTCGAAGAGCTCCTTGCAGCCAACAATTTACCCCCACGGTGTTTTTTCAGCACTGAAATTATGCGACGAATCATATTTTTCAAACATATTTTTAATCACGTTTTTTGTTTTGATGTCTTAGAACATTTACTATAATTTTTGGTGAGTTCATAAAAAGGAGATGGAGTCATTGAAGTCTATTGAGACCGCTGCTAAACTGCCACTATATGTATATTATTTTACCGCTCTCTAAAAACAGATTTACAATGAACCAAAACATTTACATACTGTAAGAAACTTGGTGGTATGCCATTGGTTAGTGCATTTAATTTGTTTGATACAATCATTGTGCCAGCTATTTCTTATGGTAGCGACATGGGGGTACGAAAATTCGGAAATCGAGAGGGTACAGACAACATTTTGCAGATATCTACTTAGCGTTAACAGTTGTACGAACAATGTAGCGATATTGGATGAATGTGGAAGGAAGCCATTATGCTGTCGTTATTTTAAGCGTTGTATCTCATATTGATTAAAATTAGTTGAAGTAAAAAATAGCTGGAACCCCAATACATGTTATATCATGCTTAAACGATTAGAAAAAACCGGCAGACTTACTTGGGATACCCACATAAAAATCGCCTGTTCATAATATGGTTTCGGCATTGTCTGGTTTGTAAAACAAGTTGGAGATACTACAAATTTCATAGAGATATTTACTCAAACAATAAAAACAATTTGTCAGCAAGAATGCCATGCCTCAATTTCACAATCCTCCAGGCTGTGTACTTTAGGAAAAATCAAAGTAGTATTATAACCTGGGAGATTTATTGGCAAGCAATTATAGACTAAAATATATACTGACGATTTTTCGCTGTTTTGGCCATTAACATAATGTTGAATTAGGTATACACACAAAAATATAAATTTTTAGTTTTTGCAGTGATATGCTTGAATTTAGCATGGTAGAAAATGGAATTCACTTTGTTTTCATATGTCCATTTTAAATGATCTAAGGGTTGATCTTTTGTCAAATAATGCAATATGCAATTTTGCAAATACTGATAGTTTGGGCTTACTTCGTCGCTACACAAACAGCCACACTATATATCAACTAGTTCTGTATCTTTTAAAAGTTTTCAAGCGACGAGATGAATAATAATCCAGCTTAACTTAGTACCATGTGTTTACATGGATGTTGTATTGTCTTTTTATAAAACGTGCTATGCACTTTTCTACTCATTACATTTTCTACGATGGGCTGAGGCCCTGTACAAAAATAAAATTACATAATACAAAATTTACTAAATACTAAAATGAATAATTGTAGACAGATATCGACATGAAATCGTGTCATTTTTATGTGCGCTAACATCTGCGAAGAGCGAAAAAAATCGTGAGTAGCATTCTACCTTAAAATGCTTAGACAATAATGCTAAGATACGTATAGTCTTGTCTTTTTTGTGTTCAACATTTTGCCGTAGTGGATCTAGGGTGTCGGTGCGTTTGTCTGTGGGTGGGGAATGGCTCAGAACCCCTTCTCTAAAATCATATGTTAAAATAGTTCAAAGACGTTATGTGAAATAACTTACCAACGTAACACAAAGTAAACCAATTTTATTTAATAACGATAATTTAAAAATGTCTGCAACAGAGCTCATAGACAATTATTTAATATAAAATTCACACGTTTCACGTCAAATATATATATTTTTTTCGAATCCCCTATTCAATAGTGCTGGCTACGGGCCTGTAAGGCATAGTTCACGATAGTGATACTGTGCAGAGGTGTACTAATAACACTGTCTTGTTGCAAGACATGATCATACAAATTAAAACAAGAACAGTGTTTTTCGTTAGCACATGTAATCATTTTTATCAATGCTGATCCGACACTATCCCCGACTTTCAGGTACATGTATTCATACTTATTTACTAATTTCAAGTTTATTTATATTCATTCACTTGTGGCTGAAAAGTTCAGGCCGGGCAGTGTCGGACCAGCCTTGATAAAGTTTAATAAACGTGTCTAAAAATACCGGGTATTTTAGTAAAAAATGTACACCATGCAACGTGATTGCTAAAAAAAGAAATGTAGTCCTTGTTTTTTTTTTTATTTTACTGATCATATATTGAAACAAGACATTATGCCACTTCCACGGCGATCCTGTGCATTCATTCCCTGTGTCATACTTTCCTAAATAAAAATAATGGTATGTTGTTTGACCATGTATTTGAGTTTGTTTTTAATACAAATGTAATATTATGTGACTATGTAAACGGCGAATACATGGTTACTGCGAAACAAATACTGTATGTAACCACAGTCCCTGTGATGAAACGAAGAGAAAAATGCAGCAGGGTCGTCGATGTTTTAAATTATATTTCTGTAGAAAACTCCAGTAAATCTGCGCATAGCAGATTTGGGTTAGATGTGCGTTGTCGTTGTCCAAAGTGTAATCTAACACCCCTTCAAAGTGCGTTTGTCACAAGTATTTTGAAACCATGTGTTGTCATAAGGTTGTTGTTCATATCTGAATATCGCGGGATAGAGCGGTCATATTCAAACTTTGCACTAGTTGTGGACCGGGTGTTATTCCAAATACGGCGCAATAGGTAATCAAACAACATACACTCACGTGCGAAAGCTCCTCTTATTTCCAACTAAGTTTGTCAACCTCTTTTTCTAACTAAGCTTTTCAACCTCTTTTTCTAACTAAGCTTTTCAACCTCTTTTTCCAACTAAGCTTTTCAACCTCTTTTTCCAACTAAGCTTTTCAACCTCTGTTTCCAACTAAGATTTTCAACCTCCTTTTCTAACTAAGCTTTTCAACCTCTTTTTCTAACTAAGCTTTTCAACCTCTTTTTCCAACTAAGCTTTTCAACCTCTTTTTCCAACTAAGCTTTTCAACCTCTTTTTCCAACTAAACTTTTCAACCTCTTTTTCCAACTAAGCTTTTCAACCTCTTTTTCTAACTAAGCTTTTCAACCTCTTTTTCTAACTAAGCTTTTCAACCTCTTTTTCTAACTAACCTTTTCAACCTCTTTTTCCAACTAAGCGTTTCAACCTCTTTTTACAACTAAGCTTTTCAACCTCTTTTTCCAACTAAACTTTTCAACCTCTTTTTCCAACTAAGCTTTTCAACCTCTTTTTCTAACTAAGCTTTTCAACCTCTTTTTCTAACTAAGCTTTTCAACCTCTTTTTCCAACTAAGCTTTTCAACCTCTTTTTCCAACTAAGCTTTTCAACCTCTTTTTCTAACTAAGCTTTTCAACCTCTTTTTCTAACTAACCTTTTCAACCTCTTTTACCAACTAAGCGTTTCAACCTCTTTTTCCAACTAAGCTTTTCAACCTCTTTTTCCAACTAAACTTTTCAACCTCTTTTTCTAACTAAGCTTTTCAACCTCTTTTTCCAACTAAGCTTTTCAACCTCTTTTTCCAACTAAGCTTTTCAACCTCTTTTTCCAACTAAGCTTTTCAACCTCTTTTTCTAACTAAGCTTTTCAACCTCTTTTTCTAACTAAGCTTTTCAACCTCTTTTTCCAACTAAGCTTTTCAACCTCTTTTTCTAACTAAGCTTTTCAACCTCTTTTTCTAACTAAGCTTTTCAACCTCTTTTTCCAACTAAGCTTTTCAACCTCTGTTTCTAACTGAGCTTTTCAACCTCTGTTTCTAACTGAGCTTTTCAACCTCTGTTTCTAACTGAGCTTTTCAACCATTTTTTTATGTTGAGAAATGTAAATGCCTGCTCGTCACTGAGTAAATGTCTTTATTTTATTTCTAAACTTCTTTTTGACGATTGATTTGGTATGTCTTTGTATGACAGATACGCATGTATTGTGCTACCGATGGCAAAACAAAACATACCGGCTTCACAGTTTTCAAAGAATAGTCCGGGAAAATTAATAGTAAATAGAATTATCATGATACACTATTTTTTACAAACCGTTTTTGTTCTAATGATGCTCTTACTACAACCAGGCAAAATGTTGCAACGAATAGTCTGTACACAAGTCATCGCTTAATATCTGACAATGTGATTACTGTTTCCGTTACTTACTATTTCTCAATGCTTGATTTGCTACAATTAAAAACTAGACAAAAACCAAAATTGGACAGGCATGTAGCATTAAATTTAGATTCCAGTTTTTACATCATAAATATTCATTTTGGTGTTTTTTCGGGATTAAGTGACACATACAGCAGTCACCCCTGCTTGCTTGATTATATCACAAACAGTCACTTGTAAAATCAGTTGTTTTTTCCACTTTGATACATCCATGAATATACCCCCACCTGATATATATTAGTATATTTATATGTACATTCTGTACAAGTAAGCTATTTCAGATTGTATTCAAAGGCTGTCGGCTTAAAAAAATGTAAACACTTGCTGTAATGTTTATTGGTTTTGTTTAGCTTAGATGTTATTTCAATCTGCATTTTTGGTATACGAGATAAGCCTTTATGCATTTAAATCAATGGGGAGCTCGCCATTCAGGCAGTTACGATTACTATTGTAACTCGCCAATGAAGAAAACTCTTTTCATCAAGAGCGTTTTGGATTACCATTAGCCAATAGCAGGGTCATATCTCAGGAGGTTACCATGGAAGTGCGAGGTAACCAGTCAGGGGGGTTCGAGTCGCGGGAAATTTATCTGACGCTTCGCGGGTAGAGATGGCCAAGCAAATCCAATCGTTTCGTTTGGTATTTTACTAGTAGAATATTAAATTTGTTTTCATATTATGGGTAATTTGTTTTGTCGTTTACGAATGTTTCACGGTACAAATTTCAATTAGGTCATTTATGATGTCACTGTCATTACATTGCAGAATAATCGTCCACATAAGATATATCAAATTTATATCAGTGAACATTTGCTCAGAATTGTTTATTCAAAATATTTTGAATATGAAATATCCAATCAGCTGTTAATACTAATGTACGTAATATTTACATAATTACATATACAAATTCAAACAGACACTACTGTGCAATGGCAACTTCTACATGGTAGACATATTTAACTGCATGAGCCGTGATACATATCACTGGGTCTTTCATATACACATGTATGTCACTTGGTTAAAAATTGCCTGGGAAGGCGCTCTAGCACAAAATACAGCCACTACTAATCTATTATATTATTTTCTTGTTTCAGAACTTCTTCATTTCATCTATTCAATAGTATAATGAACATACAGTAGTCAACATATAAATACAATAGCCAAGTAACAGAAAGCGCACTAAATCAGCCAGTCCTAGTATTTCACAGATTTTAATAATGTGTTATGTTATATCACTGATTTAAACTCCATGTAGTATAGTGTGCCTGTGAGGTGTCCACTTAGTTTTAAATTATATTGTTTCAGAATTGATGTATGCCACCAAAGGTAGTAAATAATAAAAATGACAGAACAGAGTAGAGAGTAGATATAGGCAGGTAAAGATAGCGTTATATTTTCATGTGAATGGAAGAAGGGCATTAAAATAATTTTATATTCCATGTTTCATTACAAAATGTGTATATACAAAATATTACATGTAGCTCTATTCATTGTTTCAGGACGACAGCAAATGTAGTTAGAGATTAGAATAGATTATAGTAGAATATACGATCATACATCAGAGAGCTAAACACAGAATAATGGCAACATTTCACGAGGAAACTGATTCAGGTGTGATTAAGCTTTTACCAGATGTACCACCTAAAAGGAGAAAATTAACAAACTTTGAAAAATGTGTAATCTACCAAACAGACACAAGTGAAATACTAAGACACCCACATGGAGATTATATTAAGAAATTGGTGTCAGCACTTGACATGCGCAATAATGATGTAAATCAACGTCTGCAGCCTGACATGACCACTTTAGATAAAATTGGTATACGCTGGCATTCAAAGTGTTATGAATGTTGTACAAGTAAGCAAAACCTGCGTTATGTTGATGGTAAATCACCCAGAACCACTGAAACATACATGAATTCAATACCCATGGAAACTGTGGACAGCATGTCTAACCATCCAGGTAGAGCCTCTCGTTCTCAATCACTTTCTACAAAATGCATTTTTTGCAAAAACAGAACCCACAACAAAATAAAGGAACTTGTGAATGTGTCAACATTTGAAGTCTGTGATAGAATAAATTAGGCAGCAGATGCACAAGGTGATGAGGCTATGTTACATATATTACGTAGTGTTAACAAAGCATGTGGAAGCAACCTATGCTGCAGCTTTCACAAAACTAGTTTCAGAGATCCAAACTGACATTGACGATGGCAAAACATCATGATATGATGGGTTTGTTAACAAGATACAAAGTTATTCTTGAGAGTATGGGAGTCATAGCACAGAGCTACAGCACACAGCGACTGAAACTACGTTTGAAAACATATTTTGGTGAAGCAATAGTGTTTCATTCACCACATGACATATCAAAGCCAGAGCTTGTATATTCAAGTAATATTAGTTTGAAAGTCAGTATTAATGCTGCTTTCAAGCAACATGCAACAACAAATTCACAACTGCATGAAGCTACAGAAGCAAACCCATCAGTATACAATACACAGACAGAGAACACTAAACTAATATATCAGACTGCCAAGATAATAAAATCAGATATCAGCCAATGTAAGGGCATATCTCTACAGCCCTTAGACATGAATGATTTAACTTTAGCATCTGCCAAGGGAGTCATACCAAATAGCTTATATTGGTTATTACGTTGGGTAGTTAGCAGTAGAAGTAATAACACCAATGATGAGTTAACACCAATGTGTCAAAGCATGACAGATGGACGACGTGTCATAATGTTAGCACAGGATATTGTACATTGTGCATTAAATGGCAGAATTAAGATGCCCAAGCATGCAAGTTTAGCAATGTCCATTCGCCATTTGACAAGATCCAAAGAGCTCATCACAATGCTCAACAGAACGGGGAGTTGCTCCTCTTATGATGAAGTTGAAGTTATAGAAACTGTCCAAGGAGATTCTCGCTGTGTCTGACCAATGTGGTGTTGTCGCTCCTTCCAATATTAATCCTGGTGTATTTATACAAGTTGCTGGAGATAATAATGATATAAACGAGGAAACCATTGACGGCAAACACACAACACATGCAACCACGCTATTACTATATCAACAAGGCACATTCGGTCATGTGACAAAACGCCAAGTTTTTGCTGATCATTCAAGAAGAATACGAGCTTTGAGAGAATCAATAGCCTCACAGAATATATCTCAGTTCAGTACTTATGGCAGAAGACCACAATTTTCCACTTTTGTTGGAAAGGTGAAAAAGGAGTGGTTTCTGTGTACTGATGACATGTACAGCAATTGCTGCTCTATGGATAGGGCATTATTACTGGTTAAATAATGTCCAAGTAAATTGTTTGAGGTAAATGTGACACCTTTCATATATCATTAAATTACCTGTCACTATTAGGCAAGAAGTAAGAAGGCTCTGGCCTGGAAGATTTATTAATAGAGTCTGGAGTAAATGGATGTGATACAACTACAAGTATTATGAATGGAAAATCATATAATCATGGTGTTAGAGCACACAAGTTGACAATGGAAGCTCTGTTCCGACTTCAGTGGGAGGCTTTTATAAGGTACATTTATAGTAATGAAGGCATCACTGTGGATAATAAAGACATTGAGGAACGACTCAGCATTTGCAGAGGTGTAATCAATGATGACCAAGATGACTTACACACCTTGCTACAGTCCAATAACATGGTACAACTTATGTTGCTCTTTGATGATTTCAGACAAGTAGGACGAAATCAGTGACAAGTGTTTGCCTTTTGGAATGATTATATAACTATGGTTGAGCTACTTCTTCAATTCATTGAAGCTGAACGAACGAGTAATTGGTTCCTTTATCTGTCAGTTACTGCTCGGATTATACCATACTTCTATGCATTGGATAGACCTAATTACTCGCGATACTTACCAATATATATCATGGATATGAATCAGCTTCCATCTACACATCCAAGAATACATCATGATTTTGTTCTTGGCAATCATGCAATATGTAGGTCCAACAAATAAATCTGGATTCAAAGAATAACAACTGCCATGAACGAAATGTGTGACATCCAAGACAACGACCGCATAGGAAGTCACAAAGAAGCAGCACCAAGAAGAATGGAGATGGATGACCTAGATGTTCAAAAGTTGACATCAACCTTCACATCAGGGTTGATGATAAATTCATTTATCCAGACTTCTCAACGCGACTAGTAAATACATATGACATTGGCAAGCAACGGATGTTATAATTAATGGAACAGAGGTTGAATAACACTCAGTGCAATTTCTGGGATCCAATACCACATTTGCAACAATGGCAAAGCAAAAGAAAGTTAGGACAGTTCAGGAGAAGTTGATAACAATAACTGGTGATCGCAACCTATTTGGTCACTTAGGTATTGCAGCCAAAGTCAGAGAAATCAACTTAAAGGAGGTGCTTAGCTATGAACTGTCTACTGTACCATTTGCACTTGCATATGTTGATGGATCCCTCAGAAAAACAACAAAGAGTTTGCAGAGTTTGAAAAAATAGTGACAGCGCAGCATCAGCTTCCTGTATCTCATAAGTCCACTGTCTATATCATTGATGTCATGGCACTAATACAAATGGTGAAGTGTGTTGGTGTAGCAACGTTTGGAGACTTGACAATACAACGCTTCTTGCAAAAATAGATGTCAAAGAGTGGATATTGTGTTTGACCATTATAATGATTTGTCAATTAAGGCAGATGGACGGAAAAAACGAGGAGAATCAAATGCACTAGAAGTCAAAATATATGACCCACCAACTCCCATTCCTAAACAATGGGCGAAATATATAGGTAATTCCAGAAACAAAGTCAATCTCTGTGACTTTTTGTGACAGGCTTGGTGCCAAATAGGTCGGGAGATGCTGCAGCAGGTAGAAACTCTTGTTGTCGGAGGTGAATTTAAGAATGGTGAACAATCAGTACTTATAAGAAGAGAGTCATGTGAAGTAGAGAAAGAATTATTGTCAGATCAAGAGAAAGTGGACACCCGAATACTGGTTCATGCTAAGCATGCATCGTTATCTGGCACTGAACACGTAGTTGTTCAATCACCTGACACTGATGTTTCCATCTTATGTGCAAGCCACTTTGACGAACTTCACTGCAATGAGCTATCGTTCCGTACAGGAACCAAGGACAAGATGCGATTCATACATATTCACAGTTTGTCACAAAGTCTTGGCCAGTTACTCTGTCATGCCCTACCAGCATTTCATGCAGTCACTGGTTGTGACTCCACAAGTTCCTTTGCTGGTATTGGAAAGAAGAAAGCATGGAATCTTCCCTACCAGAATCAGCATCACCAGACAACACTGGCGATGTTTGGCCAGTTTTCAGATATTACAGAAGACATTGAAAAGATGTGTGAAACCTTCGTGTGCAGTTTGCATGCTGATGCATCTAAGGCTGGTACCACACCAGATGATGTAAGATATTGTCTGTTCTGCCAAAAACAGATGAGGAATGAAGAATTGCCACCAACTAAAGATAATCTGAAACAGCAATTGGCTCGAGCAAACTACTAAACATTTGTGTGGAGAACAGCGCTCAAGCAAATGCACGAACTACAATCTCCAGAAGGCCATGGATGGCAATACAAAGATTGTAAACTGCAATCTGTGCTTATGACAAAAGATCTAGCACCAAAGAGACTTTCGGAATTGGTTTCTTGTGGCTGCAAGAAATCACTTTGTAGTCGTAAAGATTGCCATTGCTGGGCAAATGGGTTGGCATGTATTGAAGGATGTTTATGTATGGCTGTCACAGAGTGTCTCAACTCGAATAACACACAGGAGAGAATGAATGAATCTGAAGACGATGATTAATATGTAGTATATACCATAGTGTTGAAAAATGAATGAATCTTTAATATAGTTTGATTGGATATTTCACAACTCATCACAGTAATAACAAATTTAGTAGCCTATAATCAATGCCAGACCTAAAGCCAGAGGCCATATAAAAAGTTATGTTTATATTGTTATGTATATTTATATGTAGGTATGTTATTTTAAATATTACACACCAGTCAACATACTATCTAGATTCTGGAACACTTCATGTTTTCAACTTCTGATGATTGTCTTGGAAGTGATTGCAAAAATCCAGGAAGATAATAATTGGACATAATTCAATTGTATTCATGTCTGCAATTCTGTGTATGAATGATGACGAAGTATATCATAAATTATCTTCGATGCAGGCGTCTTCTCCATTTATCCTATCCCACAATACAATGCGTGAAACGTTCCAATTTCTTCAATGAGATACTAGAAATTACATTTTTTTTTGGTGTAATGAGAAATGAGGAAGGAAATACAATACATGTCTAAAGCAATTGACAGTGATATATATTGAGCGAAATTGTGCCAATTATGATAATTTATGCAAAATAAGTGGTTTGTAGTACTGAAAAGTTGCATTTTCATCAAAATGTGTGAACAAAAATTATCAAATAAATTAGTTCAATAGAACCAGATGTCAATATTCATCATTTTATAAAAATATCATTATGTATTAGAAAATGGGTGCTAAAACAAAACTACATACATACTACATACTACCTAGAAATGTTCAGAAATTCTCCCAAAATATTGTGTCAAACTATTTCAGTACTGGGTGTTGTGCGATTTCGCTTATTTGAGCTAGAAAATTGCTAGAAAACACTGTTTAATACATGTGTAAGCTTTAAAATGTCTAAAATTGTCATATAAACAAATGCAATATAAGCGTGTTGTTATTTTCCCGACGGTGGCAAGTATTTGATCCACACCATGGCCTGATGTACAGTAGTAATACACATGATATACTGGTTGTACTGTTGGCACACAGGTGCAAGCACATTATCATTAGGAGAACAACCCTTTAAAAAGTGTGACCTCACTTACTCACTTGGTTATTAGTTTATGATCAGGATATTAGTCTTATTTAATTAGTTATAAAGATTGTTATCTTATGCCACATAACAATGTGTACTGACTGGAAGTACTTTTAGACATCGTTTGACCTGCCAGTTTAGAAAATCACGTGAAGTGCGCGTTTGTGTTACTGTAGCACGATCGTACAGAAATCATACACATTTTTCGTGATCATATAAAATAAGTCAATAGAACATTGTAAACGGAAAAGAGTATTTTACTTTCTCAGTTACAGGATTGTTCTGGCGCACCATATCAGGCGAGAGAGACACATCATAACGTTTCGACCACCCGGGGAAAAGTCACTTCTGTGTTACCGTCTGCGTGGATTTGTCGTACTTTGGCGACTGCCCATCAACTCGCTCCATCAACTGCCTCGATGATGTCTCCTCGTTCATATGTGAAAGTGGCCATACTGATACTAATACGGGAAAAATTATCAAATCATGTACGTTTCTATAAAGTTCGACGAAATGCCTTAACTGAAAATTAAACTGGACACCAGTTGTTTTTATAAGACTACTTGTAGCTTCGCGGTAAGTGGCTTTCGCGATAAATGCGTTTCGTATTGGGTGGGTTTCGCAGGGAGTAGGGCTTTGTTGCAGTAACTGGTCCATTCATCGTTGTTGAGAATTAAAGTGTTATGTTTCTTTAACAACTTGCGCTATTCTGGGAATACCATCCTTAGAAACTATTAATTTGCCCTTATGATTTGTGCAGTTGCTCTGGCAGGAGTTCTAAAATAAGACCCATGCTCTGATAATGCCCACAGTTTCAAAAATCAAGGAACATTTTCATTATCATCTTATTGGTGTTGCTAAGGATAGTTGAATATTGTTTATCAAAATTAATAATCCCCATAACCGTTTTCCAATATAGATAAATTACAGTACGTAACAAATATATAACTCAGTCTCAACAATGAAATAAAGAAATATATATATATATTTACATTATTACTAATGCATTGCAATACAACTAATTAAATTGAAAGAAATTGCAATACAAAATATTCCATCAGTAACACTTCTCAAGGGCGTATTTCACGGTCAGTGTTATTTACGAAAATATTTGTTTATAATTTTATAAATTGGCTTGGCAATTTCCACCCCAATTATATATAATGTGTACATATTTTAATAAATAAAATTAAAGATACACTAACAAAAATGAAATATCTTTAATTAGCGATCCGCTCCGCTAGGATTGCCCTTATAATCACTTTTGTCGTTTTGTGTGTGTGGGTGTGTCTGTATGTGTGATTTCCAGTGTTTTCATGTATTATTTCTTCTGTGATTTTTTTGGCTTAGCTGTTTTTTGCTCAAACTTGGCAGGTAGGTCACATCTTCGCCCTAGTTATTAGGAAAAATCTGAAAAACTTGACCCGCCATTGCCATAGCAACAGCCACAAAAACTGTTGTTGTTTTTTTTGATAGCTTCGCGCCAAATGTATCTCCTCCTATAAATTTAGTATATAACACTTCAGACATAGCTCATTCTACTCAGCTGAGTTAGGGCACAAAGTTACTAAATGAATTTTTGATATTTTTTTTCTTTACTTTTTACCAGCAACGGCTTTTAACTCCTCTGTGATTTTTTTGGCTCGGCTGATTTTGTTCATACTTCACAGGTAGGTCGTACCGTTACCAATTGAAAAAAATCCTGGCCCACCACTACCATTGCAACAGCCAAAAACTGATTTTTGAATACTTTTGCCCCAAATGTATTACCTCCTACCAGTTTTGTAATAGCAGTGTTCAGATGATCATGCTTTTTATTTTGGCTCAGATGATAATGCTTTTTATTTTGGCTTCGTTGCGCACTGGTAAGAGATCACAGACGCCGACGTTGTTACACTGTATCAATGTATTCCCAATGCAACTTTGAACTTTCAATGAACTGTAAATGTTGCCTTCATTCTAGAAAATACTATCGAAAAACGGTTGGAAATAAATGTAACAGCAGAATACGTCCTAGTAATAAACTAAGTGGCTTCTAAAGACTGAATGGTTTTTGCGAACTTCGTATACAGGGCCCATTTAGTTATAAACTGACGCTAGCTTAACGTTCATGTCCTACCATGGAAACAGCCAACAACATGTTGCTTGTTTTTTGAGCGGAGCGGATCGTCAACCAGCCTTCCGGCTTGTATTGACTATGTCCTGGACTGTCTACTAGTACTTACTTACTTGTCAGTGTCTGACTGTTATATGCAGCCCAGAACACGTCAAATTAGTAAAAAAAAGATCAGGAAATGTCAGTTAACCGTTGAACCAAACAATTTGTCACCCTTCGCTGCCCACAGTATCCATATGATTTTATATTGCATAGAAAAGTACACTAAATGCAGCTATCCTGGTCAGCAATCGAATCATCAATCTTCATGATTTATGCAACTGGTATTTTCATCTATTTGCTCAGTGACCTGAACTCTAAAATTGTCAAGTTCGAGAATGTGTTTTTACGTACAGTGACGCAAACATTCAACAACGTGTTGAACAGGAAGTCCATCTTGGGCTAGTGGCATTGTCAGAGTTCAGGAAATGTTTCAGTAAGGAATTTGTATGCATATCAAAATCCTTTATTGGAACAGAACATATATTTTCACCAAAAACAACGTAGCCATATTTCTAGGCGTACAACGAATTGGAAACAAAATAAATCGTTTGATACGTTTCTTGGATAATAAAAAAATACTGACTTGCAGCCATGCGTGTGCTAGCTGTAACTTGAACTCTTTTGGTCTTCCTCAAATTCCTGATTAGTTCAATTAGACGTTTAGTCTTGCCAGTTCCAACTGTGTCCATATATGGCTATTTCTAAACTGAACTGTTATTTTTTGACATTGTGGTCGGCACTCAAAGCTCTACTCCACAACACAGATGAAAAGTTATTTTAAAAATTGGAGAATGGTAATAGCAAACCGTTTAGTTCACAAATGACTAACTTCAAAATGGAAAAAAAAATCAAAATATGAAATTTGGGAAAACAAATAGAATGAATATATGTTGTAGGTGTCAATCAGGCGTCAAAACACGAAAGCAGCTCAGTCAAAACAGGTTCCTTCAATATTCCTGGACTTTCCCAAAAAAAACGTTACAGTTCTGTTACAGGATGTTAGTTCACTGGAGTCTGCCAAGCATCTGATCACTTACTCAATTGAAACAGATGGTATCAATTACAACTTCCTGTCATTGCATAGAATATCTTTGAATGTGTAAACTTAAACTTAATAAGTACTACCAAGGTCATTCCTGTAAATAACTAATTGTATGGGTGTCCAATATATCGACCAAGGGCGAAACATTGTTATGCAAATTAGCTTTAATTGAAAATTTGAGTTTTCTCAGCGATATCAACGTGAATTTGAACCAACATGTTATCTGCAAGACTCAGAATACGACTATGACAGCCACTGAAACGCAATTAAAGGCAAATGAACACGTCAAGCAAAAAAGACTTTTTCCAGTGTGGCGTAAAATGGAGGCACATACCATTTTGACTCTTTAGGGGAATGGAAATCAGTTGATTTGAAGGTGTCACAATAAGCAGGGAAGTAAATCGTTTTTATGCTACGAAACAATGCAAAACTTGAACATATTTTTTGGAAATTAGTACAACGTCATTTTTACCTAACGTTTTTAGGTTCATTCGCTGCAAGTTACAGAACACATACCTAAGCGGCCATCCCTCAGCAAATAATAAAGCAAAGGCATTTTATGCAAACTGGGAAGTTCGAATTACTAAACGAAGTAAAGGACGACTAAGATGAAATATCCAAGAACCAACACATACTAAAATGATATCTCAAAAGTGAATATTCGTGGCGTATTTTACCTCTAACCGGACCATAAGTGAAAATCTGTTAGTACTCTAATTATCCAAACATAATTTAGTATAAGGTAGTAAATACTGCATAAAGGTCACATTTGCATATCCCTACGCGTAAGAGCGAAGTGAAGAGGCCGTTCCAGATTGAATACTCATGTTAATATATGACGATAAAGACAACTCTATTGAGCTCTAAACTAAATAACATTTTCGACAGTATATGTTCATTGTCATAAATATATATAAAGAGTATATAACGAACACATCGTGAAAAACAAAAAAAAATAGTTATGAAAGTATTTATGAGTACTTCGTCTCAGGCATTGCCTTCTAATCTAGCTTATCTAACTTTTTACGACCCATATCCAAAAAAAGTAAACAACTCCACATGACGTCGACCTTTTATTGCACCCAGTAACTGCCTCAGCAACTCGGCTAGATTGTTAGCGTGCATTTGCTTTGTTTCTGTTTTTCCAGTAATGTTAATGCTAGGAGTACTACGGGGTAACAACATACATTAAATGCTTTTCAAAATTCTACGCGTAACACATTAACGCGTTTACTATTTTCAAACATGAACTGAACATTTATAGCAACGTTCTCATATGTCTAAAAAAACGCCGGTGTTGACACTGTTTTGTTGTTGTGCAAATATTAGCTAATCTGCTGAATTGTCTGCTCGCGTTCTCACACCGCTGTTTTACGCCCATAACGAATCATATCACGGAAAGGTCAATAAACAAGTGGAAAGATCAATCGACAACATGGCGTCCCCTCTGGTAAATGCATTTTCTTTGTTTCTGTTTTTCCGTGTGTTTTTACGCTCGAGAAAAAGGCAACGACGAGCGATTAATCGTGATTTCGAAGAACAAGAAATCGCCAACTTGTCAAGTCAAACAAGACCGAGAAATAATCGGTTCATGTTCACGCTATTCGCGTGTACGAATAACGCAACAAAAGACCCAGCAGCCCGAGCGATTTGGACTCGACAACGCGCAAATAACTGGTGGGAAGAAATAGGATTCTCTACAAACATATATCAGTAATCTAGTTTCTTCGTCTGACCAGTTCGAAATTCGACTTTTGACAGCGCCAAAACGGCATATTTTGTTCACACACACATTTTAACAACGTTCTCAAATAAAAAGCGTTGTGACAACGGCTTATTTCGTCTAGTGAGAACGCCATTATAGTTGTGTTACCAGCCATAATTACATAGTTTTCATTTATTGCACTATAAATTGAAACACTTCAGAATCAAACACAGGCAGTGAATGACCATAAACATATACGCCTATTAAGTAAATTTAACAACACTTATGATCGGCTGACTTTTATTGATTGCCAAATTAATGCGCTCAGATGTTGTACTATACTCCAATACAGTATCAAGTGTGCACACTGAGGGATTTCTATTCAAGTGCTAGATACGTTACCCAGTCTCGAT